>NC_046157.1:124825813-125063313 GCF_011064425.1 Rattus rattus
ATGCCACACACATGTATAAATTTGTTTTACTTTCAAGTACATGAATAGATTTGATTATTTCTAATTTATAGTCACCTGTTACACAATGTTTCTGGGTTTGAAAGTGTTTCTGAACAATTCTGACTTTGCATACTCTCAGTTTATTTTCCTGTTCATATATTCCTTTATGTTACTTTACTGATTTTACTGAAAATAAGCTAAACATGAATTTAAACTTCCTTTTAGCATGAAGACCAAATTTAGGTAATTTTTAATATTTTTCTAGATACTCCATTTAATTTTGTATTAATTTAAAACAAATAATGAGAATATTACAAAGAAGATGCATTTTAACAAAATATATAATCATCTCTTCTATTATTTTTTTCTCTTCTTAAAGCAAAGTAAGATTTACCCATATACAGGGAATGAAGTATAAAGAATTTTAGCTATTTATTTAAGACAAATATTAATTGTAAACTATATTTATAATTTTATTGAAAGAAAAATAATATAAGCTCCAACAATACAAAACATCATTTTGCAATTATAAAAAATGGTAAGGTAGAATTAATTTTTTTAGATAACAAATACACCCGATTTCTAGATAGGCTAGATTTTGAAGAATAAATTAGACAATCTCTAAGTGAAAAATCTCTTTGTTGAGCTAGAATGCGCACTACTACATCTACTGTTAGTTTTTTCCTAAAAGTTGGAGCAAAATTTTCACTAAAATGAAGCTGATGCTGCATTCTGTAATAAGAGGGAGGTGCTAATGAATTTAAGTACCAAGTGAATAAAAAACTTTTAATGGCTGAATGTAGCTGTGCCTTTCTTTCCCCTACTTCCTTCACTCTCTGAATATGTAGCCCAGGGCAATTCAATTTGTGCCTGATCTGAGGTGGTGCTGCCCTGTTCCCCATCCACAGGGGATGGTGCGGCTCCTGTAACCTGAGCTGCTCAGACAGCATTAGTCTAATCAGGTTTCCCTTTCCTTTCCTTCCTGCCTAACTAGAAAGATGACACCCGCTTCGCAGCGTCAGTGTTGAAATCTTTCTGCTTTCCTGTGGTTACTGTGGATGGTGGGTATTCTCTGGTGAATTAAATGAGGGGAATGCATTATAGTTTTAAACTTTGATGCCCCATTAAGATAAATATTCATCTAATGAGCTGAGAAATTGCCAATGCTGCTGTCCCGCTTTCCTCTCTCCTAGGCAGGGAACTGCCTAATCATGTTGACAGTCTCTGTTCTTAAATCACTGGCTATAAAATTTTAGCCAAGGAGCATGCTTAAACACATGTTTAGTGTATTCATAGTGCACCCAGTGAGCACATGCAGCTTCAAGTAATAGGCAAGGAGGACTATTCCGACTTTTAATAATGACGGTAGTCGTAGACTTTTTTTTTTTTTTTTTTAACAATTTGGATACAAACAAACAAAATCCAGAGGGTATGATTTATAGGCCAAATGCTTTTACACCTGACAGCGTTTTGTAATTCAAATAAGTACTTTTCCAAATACAATTCACCAAAACCTATAGAGTGTTTTGAAAAACAAGCAATTTTTGTCACTTTCGTAACACTTGGGGTTTATAAAAAAAAATTTGTAACATAGCAATTTAAGGAGAGCTGAATTTAAAATATGTCCTTGCAGCTTAGGGCAGGTGACAGAGGAACGAAGCAATTTCAGGGGACAACACAGAGTGCTGAAGCCAATTATATCCCTGTGTTATTCAAGAACATAGATACCTGCCTGCCCAGTCACAAATGCATGCACACTGTGATCTCTGGTCACAGGAAGGAAGCTCAGTTTTCTCAGAATGGAAATAGTCTGACAAACAGTTGATAGAGCAAATGCTCTTAGGGTGGAGCAAATGAAGAAGCTAATAAGAATGATGGGGAATATTTTAAGCACCATATTTTCTAATGTGCTCTCACACAAAAGTTGAGCTTTAGTATAAAGCATGTCAGGCAGTGTGGTATAAGCAGGGATTCTGCACTAGGTTTGCTCAAAATAAAGCTTTTGCTTTGAATCTGTTTTATTCTTTCTCTTTTCTTCTTTTTTTCAATGTTTTTGCATAGGTAACACACACACACACACACACACACACACACACACACACACACTCACACACACACACCAAAACAAAAACACTACTGCAATGTATGTAGTTGGTCAGTGCCCTAATCCATCAGTGTGGTAAGTCAGTCTTAGTGGTGTAGGACTTTGATGCAAGGTAGTCAGTAGGCTGAGGCAGAGGAATTACAAGTTCAGGAACAATATAGTCAACTTAGTGAAAAACTTTCTCAAAATAGAAAACGAAGATTGTTAAAGCATATTAAAATGCCTCGCTTATGGCTGAGGATTTAATGATTACCTACTCTCAGAACTTTTCATTAAAGGCAATTTCCTGGAAAAAAGCATATCTCTGATTAAGACTGAGAGTAATAATCATGTATGGGTATAAAAAAATATTTAGAAAGGAGGTAGCTTGATGCTGAATCAATTTAGCTAAAAAAAAAAAAACTTAGTTCCTTCCCAGGGCCTAGAACATTCCCTAATCCCCAAGCACATACTTCTGTGTAAGATTCTATTACCAGATATGGATTCTTTCTTATGGAATGGGCATGGAATACAGAGGGCACTTGGTCATATCCGTAACAGTCATGGCACCAGTTCACTCCAGAAAAGGAGGAAGAAAGAATGAAAGAATAGAAGGTAGGGATAAGACCTTTAAATTTTTCATCTGAGTATGGCATAGTCATTGCACTCATGAACTCTCAACAGCTCTAGGTGGTTATATTGGATCTGCCCAAGAAAAAGGCAGTCAACTGTTGGGCTTGGATGAAAGAGGGCCTCAGAAGTCCTGCCTCTCACTATGTCCTACCCACAGAGGAGGGAGAGAATAATAAAAAATAAAAGAAGGGATGGAGGGGCAGAGGGAAAGAGGCATGAGAATATATTCTATATACATACACACATACAAAATTTTTGAAACTCGAAAGTTATTTAATGAAACCAAATGTATTTAGTGTATAGTGCAGTGTAGTGTATTTGCCTCAGACAAGCAATACTCTAAACCACGCTTCTGATTCTGTCAATGCAGTTAACAACAGTAACACATACATGGAGAAACAGACGGAAACCAGTGATGTAATTTTGTTTCCTTAAGCAAACATTTCTCTTCACCTGTATGTGAATATAGATTTATTTATCTACCTGAAAATTAATGGACAGGGTTTTTTTTTTTTGTAAAGGCCTGTAACAACATACATTAAAATCCAAACAAAAGTAAACTTATTCAAAGATGAACTCATATTTCTAGGAATATGTCACAAAATTGGCATAGATTATATATAAAGTTTTTATCTGATGGAATTATAGCATTATGACAATATAATAAACTTTATTTGTGAAATTTCGCAGTTGTTTTTCAAGACTTTAATAGAATCCATGAAATGCAGTGTTTCAAAGTATAATTAAAATAGAAATGTAGATAAGACCAAATATGCATTTCTAATGTGAACTAATGAGACAGAATGTATTAGTTTCTTAAATTTTCACGATGTTGATTGAATACAAGTGTCTAAAGTCACAAACAATTAAGGTAGACAATTTATTTAGAGTAAATTAGATTTATCCTCAATTTCAACCAGCGATAGAGTGAAGATTTGATACAAATATGTTCTCTACACTTAAAGACCTAGACTGTCCCTTTTTTACAAGTTGTTTAGAATAGCATGTTTACTTCTTGTAAGCATGTGGCAAATTGTGATGGTTTGTATATGCTTGTCCCAGGGAGTGGCACTGTTAGGAGGTGTGGCCTTGTTAGAACAGGTGTATCACCTCACCCTAGCTGCCTGGAAGTGAATCTTCTACCAGCAGCCTTCAGATGAAGGCTCCAGATGTCCCATGCCTGCCCCGATGCTGCCATGTTCCTGTCTTGATGATAATGGACTGAACCTCTGAACCTATAAGCCAGCCCCAATTAAATGTTGCCCTTATAGGAGTTGCCTTGGTCATGGTGTCTGTTCACAGCACTAAAGCCCTAACTAAGACAGAAGTAATGTAATACTAAAATAGTCCCATGAAGATGCTCAAGATTATGGTGTTTATTGGTCTTTTGTATATACTTCGTTGTGAAATAATTTTAGAACCAGTGCAAAGTTGTCAGAAATTTCAAAAGGAAATCGTAATCTAATCAAGTGTACTCTTTAGTCACTTATAAAATTCTACAGAGGTATTATTTTCTTTAGAATATCTCTTCATTTGCATGACAAGATCTTGGTATAATGCTTAGCTAATGTCTCTGAAGTAGTAACCATTCTCTTCCATAGGCAAAAGCACCTGCAGTCTAGTTTCTTTAAGTCCAGAAACATTTAGCTTTGCCTTTCTGCTTGACATACAACATTTATTATCTGTATAATCTTTGTCTTTGAGAACTCCTTAAGATCACCCACTTTATGTTTGGTACAAAAGAAGATACTACTGCCTTGATGGGCTTGCTGTTAGAAATGTATGTCCAGAAGATGTTTGATGCAGTCAGGAATAACAGTCGAGTCACTGAGAGAATATTGTAGAGAACAGCAACTTTAAGTTTTATGGCTATTTTTAGTGTGCATATATAATTTTCATATTTATTTTTAATTCTAGGAAAATTTCTTAGTTATGGATATTAATGTCCCAAGTATTTAGCTGGAGAAAATAATATCCATATTACTACATATTTCTCATGATTGGTACTTTCATTGTCTTATCTAGTCTTGCTTTACGTTTAACCTGTGTGTCATATTTTGAAGAGATATACACTTCTGCTGATGCAGATCACTTGAAGAAAAACCTACATTGCCCTCGCAGCTCGGTTAGATTATAATTGAAGTCACTCAACTTTTGGGAAATATTTTCAAAAGAAAATTTTGAGAGTGGCAGTTTACCTGCCTGTCATGAGGGCCACTGATTTTTAAATGAGAGTGATTCGTGGTATTTGTAAGTTTTTTTTTTTTTTACATGCTATTTTAATGCTGTATTTTAGGAATTGTTTCCATTAAATTTAGTAACACACACACAAATGATTAGTGTTTCTCTCTGTACTACATTGCCTTCTGGTACAAATATTATTAGAAAATCAACAGTCCCACTCCTGAGTCTAAAAATAGAAATCAGCAATTAAATTATATCTTATCCAGTTTTTATATGTGGAAAATCATCGTAGACTTCAGTAATTATTTGTGAAAATAGGCACAAGAAGATGCTGGACATTTACTTCTTGCTTGTGACACGTCAAAGAAGACAAAATCAACAACCAAGTAGAACAGAAACAGGAAATTATACAGACTTGGGAGAAAGGCAATCTTTTTGGCCATAACATTTTAGTCTACCTTCTCTCTTCTCTCTTCTCTCTTCTCTCTTCTCTCAGTACCTCTTTCCTTCTCTCCATCTCCCTCTCCCCCTCTCTCTCCCCCTCTCTTTCTGTGTGTGTGTGTGTGTGTGTGTGTGTGTGTGCGTGCGTGCATGTGTGTGTGTGTGCTCATGTACATGTGAGTGCACATTTCCAAACAATATTAAGATATTTAAACTCATACATGGGAATATTTTCTCATTTGAATATACAGTTGGAAACAGGGGATACAAAACGGTAGCATGATAGGGTTTCCCCATTTTGCTTCAATACAAAGCTGTTGGATTTTTCTCAATATAATAGAGGATCTACTTAAAACAAAGGTTAACAATGTGCCTTAATGCCAGGAGTTATACACTTTTTCTCTATATTGTTACTCAGGTGAGAAAAATTTCAATTAAACTGGGAATTGGAGTCTAGCATTTCTAAATTGTCGGAAAAGGGGGCTCAATTGCAGGCAGTACTTGACACAACCTAGTTAATTTTGTAACGACTCTAAGTGCTGATGTGAAAGAAAACCTTCAGTGGCCATCAGCCACTCTTTTCCCCAATGGCTCCCTACAAATCATCTCATATACCACAGCACAAGGCTAGAAGCTAAAAAAATGAACACAGCAGTAATTTCTTTTTGACAATGATTTGACACCTGTCTGATGGGAGTAGCTAACAGCATGACCTCCAGACTGTTAGCTTTGCTGAAAGACATTCACTTTATACACCCATGGGGTTATGGATTCCTGCTAATAGCAGCAATAGAATGGATGATAAAATTATGGCAGGGTGGAAATGCTTTCTCAATTAATTTCCCATCATGTTAAGGCTATTATCATAGGATGTCATCTAGCGAAATGGGGTAAAAATGTCTAGTACATCTGAAAGTCCCTTTTAGAACAATGGATAATAGTTGATAATAGCAAACCAGACCCTTAGAACAATTTACCTTCAACCCAAGCTGTTGTAATATTGATCGACAGGAACTGTTAACTGAGCTGGGGTTTAAAACTATGCATACACGATGGTGTAGAAATGTATATGTGTGGTTCTGAGAGGCAAAGAGCTTTCACAAGAAAAAAAATCTTTAATTACTTAGATTCTGACCAATGGAGAAATAGTGAATGTGTTCTGGGAGAGTGCTTGTGTAGGGTGCTAGCCTCTGATCAAGCAACCCTATACTATTGAAAGCAATAGAAAAATATCTGAGCATATACCCATACAAGTAAATATGATTTCCTTTTGTGTTTCACTTTTATGTTCAACCATTTACATCATTTTACTTTATTACCTCTTGCTTATAAACAGTGAATCAAACATCAATATTCATCTTTAGAACATGAACAGAGAAAGCATATCACCAAATATACTTTTCCCATTAAAAATGGGTCTCATGGTAACAGAGGTGTTTAGTGTGATACTTCACTTCCATGGTTACTTAATAAAATGCCCTAAAATTATATGGATAGAGGAAACATTTGCAATTGTAGTTACACAAATTAGAAGTGTTTCAGATGCAGTAAGAGTTCATTTTTGTTCATATATATGTGTTTGAGAACTTGATCTGTATAAGAGGATATGATTCGAGAAATAAAAAGCAAGATACTGATTAAGCAATTTAAATTAAGGACTGCATCAAGTTTCATGAAGGTGACAAGTTGTGTGTTGCCAATAATGGATCCAAAGAAATTTAAATTGTTAATTATTTCTCCTCTCCTGTCACTTTTTGTCACTATTCATTGCTTGTCTAATAATATAAGAGATTGAAAGTTAACCAGTTACATTTGTTTGTCTAAAATAGGTATGCATGCATCCCAATATATACTCATAAATAAATTGCTTAAAATTTTAAATGGATCATAACTCATTTGATATTAAAAATACTTACACAGAAATGATTCACTACTTAAAAATGAAACCCTTAAAAGTGCTTTTTTAACCATAGGAAAAATATTATAGAAAATCTTTGAGAATTATTTCATTTAGCTATTGACCCTTCAGTCATTATCAGCTACATTTTGTATTATTCTTTACATTGTATTTGACTTTTTCATGTGCTTTACGTTCATTCACATCCCTGAGGAGATATTATGAAATTGAATACACTTCTTAGCAGGTACTAATTAGGATACTACTTCTAGATTTTTACTTGTAATTTATCTAGGTATATTCAGGCTTACTGGTCAACTCAAGTGCCTGATGTAAATGTGAGTGGGCATTTTGGACTTTTTTTTTCAGTATGTTCTCTCAGCCAATGCCACACATTTGACGTTGAATATTTAGATTTGCTAGATCTTTATCTCTGAAATAGATTTTTTTGCTTAATTTATTGTACTAATTTTTTTTTAGCATATTGATTGGAACCCTTTAATTCAAAGAAACCAAAGTGGCCATATTTGCAGAATAGAAACAAAGATCTTGATTCAGTTTGGAGTGTCAGTGAGACTGTTACCTCACCCTACTCTCTCCTGGAGATTTTCATTTGTGAATTAATATTTACAGGAGCCATAGTGAGCTGTTTCATATTTCAGTTTTCACACTGAACACATTTTATGTATTTATGTATTTATGCATGTATTTTGTTTTGCTGTATTTATCACAGGCACATTATATCCCTCAAATATATGTTTAAATTTTCTCTAAAAATGACCTCAACATATACAATCCCACAGGCAAGATGCCTCAAAATATGTGTATGTTTAAAACATGACTGGTTAATGTCATGCCAAAAATTTTCAGGGCTATTCTTTCTTGAGAAAAATTGTAATAAAACATAACAGTAGATTTGAGTAGATCTTGAGAAAAAATCGTAATAAAACATAACAGTAGATTTGCATTAGTTGTGATTTAAATGTGTGCAGTGTGTGTGGGTATGTGTGTGCATAAATGCACATAGTTTTATGCTCATAAAATCAGAAGAGAATCAGAGTGGTAAAATAACACAATGATTGATATTGTATCATAATTTTAAGTTCTGTTGATATTTCACACTTGTATATGTTAATTGTTTATTTTGAAGTAGTAAGTACTATCTGAATATTAGCTAAGTCATCTGTATAATTGAAATACCAACTTCTAGTAAGACATATCCTACTGATTACATTATCATCCTCCCTATCCAACTTTGGGTAATGCTGTTTCCTTGACCTACTACTTTTGAACACTGCTATGTCTGACTGATGCTATGAATGTGTCAAGAGAAACCACATGGGAGCTCTAAACATGTTCTGTGTGAATATGACTATAATTACACATTTCTAAAATTCACCAGAAGAATGCATTTCCACTGTCAGCAAACCCTGGGAAAGTCAAACCATGTGGAATGGATCTGAAAAAAGTGGATAAGGAAGCTGAAAGAATAGGATTTCATGGCCAACTTTAATATTTGTTCTTGCTTGAACTTGCACAGGTCTTATGTATATGAGCCTGCATATGTTGTCATAACCACTGCGAGTTCATATGTGAAGCCGCCCTGAAGTATTCATGGGCGCTGTTTCACTGTAGTCATCTCCTACCCTGTCTTTTACAATCTTTCCATAATCATCTTCCATAATGATTGCCAAACCTTGGGTAGAAAAGTCAAGTATATACATTCCCTTTAGGGTTGAACATTTTACATTATTTTGTGTGTTTGGCTAGGAACGAGTCTCTGGGTTAATCGTCACGTACTGCAAGTACACGATGAAGGTGTAAAGATGCATTTATCTGTGCAAATAACTAAGTTGTCAGGAGTTGGTTTAATGCTATTTATTGGAGTCATAGGTTCTTTTCTAGGGCTGTTAACTTGTTTGACCACAGTTCTCAGCCAAACCATGGCAGACGTATTGTTTCATCTTGTGGAGTGTGGCTTCAATCTAACCAGAAAGTGGTTGTTGACTCCGTGTTGTTCATGCTGCTAGTACAATAGTAGGCATGCGCCATAGTTTATAGTTGGACAGCATTGTGCAAACACTTTCGTAGTAAGCGTAGCACCTACCAGGACCACATAAGCTAGCTAGTAACAACGAAGTCTCCAGGTAAGTACAAGTTTGGTTTCTCAGAGTCTGTGACTCAATATGTAGCTTCAGCAATAAGATCAAGACTAGCACATAGTCTAGAACTTTGGTCACAATCAATACTATTTGTGTGCTTTTAAAGTGCTGCTGGCCGACAACTCCAAAGAAAGTAACCCAGTCTTCACACGAAGCTTTTCATTTGTTCCTAAATTCCATTTATGAAGCCAGTATTACTGTGATACCAAAAATCAGAATCATTTAAAAAAAACAAAAGAAAATTATAGGACAATATTTTGAATGAACAAATTTTCTCAATAAAATTTATGCAAATTTAACTAAAAAAAACATCAAAAGGATTATTTGTGATCAAGTCAGCTTTATTCCAGTATACATGGGTAGTTCAACATATGTAAAATAATTGTTTACTAAATTTAATCTGAGAGACATCAGTTCTGACTCCTGACCACATAGCAAACTGTTTGTTTTAAAAAAAATTTTCAGTAGCTTTTTCTAAAATTATTATCAACTTTGTTTTTTCTCTTGTTCAAATTATAGGTGAACATGTTCAATGAAGAACTACACTCGTGTATCATAAACACTTACTTTCTTCCTGTAAATTGTACTTAAAGAATAATTAACATGTTGTAACTCTGACACATAAGTATGGTTTTGGTTTAAAAAAATCAATTAAATCCTTTTATGTAAAAAGTAATCTTTAGATATAGTTATGTGGCCATTGTGGGAAAATATTAACAGGAAGAAAGGTTCAAATTTACACATGCATAATTGAACAGAAGTCATAATGGAAATAAAATGCGTATATGGACTCATCACTAGTTTATTCCATTTAAAATTGAACCTCATTTTTGTATAAATGAACATTTCCTCTTTTGTTAGAGTTTTAATTTTATATATTATCTTTAAATAATAAATATAGAAGTGTGAACATTAAATATTAACTTTTTGTTTAGTTTTATATATAGAATACAGGATTAAATAAATTTAAGGATCATTTTTAAAATTATAAAATACTTATAAAAACTCTGATAAATCCACAGTAAGCTTTGTGAGAACCTTTCATTATAGTTTGTTCAATATTTGTGATAATTAATTTGCAGTATGTCTTTGAGTGGCTAACACAGCACCAGAATAAAGAATATTTTTGGATGTCTATGGAACATCTGGAGCTGATGATGGACTCATTAAACAGACACTGTTCTCAATGTGAGTGAGCACGAAACAGTATTTTGCAGCCTTCAAATAACCAAGTTAAGGGAAAGTCTGTATGAAAGAGTTTCTCATAATAAACCTATTTCATCATTCAGATTATTGGCCATGTTTCTCTCAAGAACCCTGATGTAATATTTTAAAACATTTTACTATCAATAATATATGCTTTCTGAACTCTCTAGAGCAAGAATACAGTGTCATATATTCAAGGAAAGTTGGTTAAATAGTAAAATAAAGGTTTGTCTGCTGTAGCTCACACTGACAACTTTTACAAGCACGGTGTGGAAATCCGAGGCTGGTCAGAGAGACACAAACCTAAGTTGTTAAATATTTACATTCATCTTCTTTTGTTTTCTCCCCGGGAACTTTTGAGGTTAATTTGTTTTTATATTAAAGAAACTAATTAAAGAAATTAAAATAAATGATAGATATTAAAAATAGAAGTAGGATGAAGTTTGAAAGTACACGAAGGAGCTGACCTGAGTGTTTCCTTTTTTGGAAGGGAATTTGTTCAATCTTTTTTTTCAGTTGGTATAGGAAACACTGAGAACTCTGACCCTCATTTTTTATTTGGTTGTTTAGTGATACATAGATGAGATGAGGAGATGAATGCAACAAGAGTCCACAAGAACAAACCATCAATTTCACAGCTACGGGAGACTTTATGCTTAGTGGGTAATGAGGTTGGACAGCTGAATACACAGGCTTTTATTGATCCACGTGGCAGAGGAGTTTCAGTTCCTTTGCCTTTTATTCCTTCATACATTATTGATAAAGGTGAAAGGTGTGCATGTTTGCAGCTAATGCCTCAGTTTTCCAGTTCTTTGGATACAAGTGGAAAGTTTATAATCAGATAAATTACTGCCCTCTACACAAGTATTTGCTGAATGAGAAACTATTGCTACGTAGACACCAGATATCTCTGCCATGTTCACACCCAAGGCTAACGAGCTAAACAAATCTCATTTTCTCACCTGTCTGCTGGGAATGATAATACATATGATTCATGAATGTTAAAAGAGAACGACTTTTTACATTTTTGCATTTACTTTATTTTAGGTAAATATATACCCAGCATGTATTTAATCCCTACAAAAATGAGAAGGTGACATAGCATCTCCTATAACTGGTATTACAGATACTTGGCAGCATCTATATGGGTTCTGGAAACTGGACCCATGTCCTCGACAACAGCTTCAACTGTTATCCAATGTGGAGTCATTTTCCATAGTAGGAGAAAAATTCAAATCTAAATTATGCCTTTAACGTTCTTTTCTGTTAATTATGAGAGAAAAGGACAATCAAAACAAAATTCAGTAGAGTAAATGTTATGTATTTGGAGGTATAATTTCTTATTACTCACAATAGAGTCGGATCCAGATGGCAGAAGGGAAAATGCAATGCATACGCTGTTAAGTTTCTCTTACAATAGGATGCCAACTTCCTAATTAGTCATTTCTCTTCCACAACAAACCCCAAAGGTTTAGATCTTGCTTTATGCACTGGAAGGTCACTAAGAATACATTTTTTGAAAAACCACCTGCATCTGGAAATATGTCAGCAAGTCTGAAAGTTACCCACGGGAACCCAGTGGGAGCTCTTCCGTTTTGTAGATGATGAAAATGTGATAGTGGTTCCATATCAGCCAGCATTCAGACATCTCCCTTTCCTGCACAAACTTTGGCTGGTTCTTTAGCTCCCTCTCTTTCTGAATGCCTCTTGACCCTATAACATCACATACTCAGCCTAATGAGAATTAAAAAGATTATTAGGATTACCACTGAAATATCATTTAAAATATTGTGGCAAATTATTCTTAGCATTAAAAGTTATTATTTTCATGCATATATGAGTATTAATCCATTCTGTTCATTTGCCTTATTTATTGGTTTATTTTGAATAAACTGTATCTTGGTGAAAATGATGTTTTTCTGCTCCAAAAAATCAATAGAAACAAAGAATATTGGGTCACGTGGAGATGAAGTCATCAGCTAAACACACACACACACACACACACACACACACGTTTGTAATAATATTTATATAGAACTTCTTCACAATAGATTTTATCACAATATGTGGCTCAGTTTCAAACACATTAAAAGAATGGAGACTATTAATCTGTCTAAAGCAGTATAAAGTATTTGTTTAACTACCAACTTCACAATAATTTGACAGTTTTATTCCTTCAGGTAGATTTAGAGGTTTCATCAAATATACATACTTTACCAAATAATTTTATGTTCCATACAAATAAAAATACCTACTTGTGAGTGTTAAAATGTCCCTAAATATTGCCTTTTATGCCTGTGTGCAGTGTCATTGTCTACATGGGTGGTTACTCTCAGAATGCCATTGATCTCTCTTAAGAGAGGGGGGTCTCATTGATCCAAAAATCACCAATTAGATCAGAAGCAATTTATGGAAGAAAAAGTTTGTTTGTGCTTCCTTTTCTAGGAGCACAGTCCATAGTGACAGGTAACCAAGCACGGTGATGCACACTGATAATTCCAGCATTTAGAGGGCAGAGCCAATAGAACTCTGTGAATTGAGGCCAGCCTGGTCTACATTGCTAGTTCCAGGACTGTCAGTGTTACACAACAGAGAGAGGTTGTCTCAAAAAAAATTCAGAGAGTTAACAGGAAGTGGGATGACATTATGACAATGTGAGTTTTCAAAGACCACCTCACTGGTTCACCTCCTTCATGCATTCACAACTAAAATTCCATAAGTTCCATAAAGAGCACCATCACGTGTTCCAATACATGATCGTATGGGCATCTCTCACTTAAAACA
This sequence comes from Rattus rattus, assembly GCF_011064425.1. Classification (NCBI taxonomy): domain Eukaryota; kingdom Metazoa; phylum Chordata; class Mammalia; order Rodentia; family Muridae; genus Rattus; species Rattus rattus. The sequence goes on from NC_046157.1 coordinate 124,839,204, forward strand.
CCTCACCTGTTGCCTCCACCTCTTTACTATAACTAAAAGCTACTGCCCTTAAAGTCACTGAAACTAAAGGCTGTCACATCAAAGTCCTGGGTTCATCACTGACTATAAGTGTTTGTCTCTGAAGTAGAAAATCTAAAATTGTGTCACAGTTTTGGAAATTTGATATCTGTATTTTTTCTCCAGTTATTTCTTATTGATGAAATTTTGAGCATGTCCTCAATCTGATTTGATTTGCAATAACTGTTTTTTTTATCCCACATTAACATTTTACAAACACCTTTTTCCTGTTAGAACTGACTGTGTTCTTTGTGAGTCAGAGGGTCATCTCTTGAACTTCTTTCTTCACTGAGTATGAAGTGTAGTTCTTAAAGTTAGGTATATGTATCCATATTTATGTTTAATCTATGTGAAATAGACATTACAAAAAACCCCAAAGAAGATAGTGAATAAAAGTGAATACCATGAAAAAGCAAAGCTCTCATGAGCCAAATCAGAGGCAGCTTTTACACCAATGGACACTTAGCTTACTCAGTCATTTCATTTTTAATCAGGATCGACAGGCCTGCTTTTTAAAATGTTCACCTTAAATGTAAATGCAAACATGTAGATACTTGAAGGCCGCATATAATGGTAACACAACTGATAGCTTATTAGAAATACACTTCAATTTTTGGCTAGTTCTGTTTTTTTTAAATACTACTACATTGAATGGAGCCAATTTTAAGTTCTATACACTTATGATAGTATATGATGTGATAAGGTTATTTATTACTACGACAGCACAACAGGAACTTTCACTTGCTTCTAAAGTGCAAAGAAGTGATAAGATCTCTGGAGCAATTTGTCAATTCCTCAGAGCTTATCACTGACCAGAATAACAGACCATGTCTTTATTTCTGATGCCAGTATTATGCTGAATTTGGTCAGTCCCATGAGAGGGATATGGCATGATAAATTATGTAATGCTCGAAGGTCAAATAAGTAGAGATGTTATTAACCATCGTCAGTGGTCGCCAATATTTCTTTTATGCCAAGAAAATCTATTAGGAATATAGTACTGTGAATCTCCAAGGTTAATCCATTTGAAAAGCTTTTGAGGCAGAAATGAAACACAGAAAGAGAGCATGTAAAATAATAAATGCTTAAGTAAATATTATATCCAGAATTTGAGGCATCTAAATATAAATTGCCCCAAACATAAGTCAAACATCAAAAGTCACTTCTTAAATTGTCACTTTGCTATTGTTTTCTGAAGATGATTTTTTCCAATTGATAAATATTTTTGAAATTATTCACTTTTACTTTATTTCAGAATAAATTCTTTTAAATACTCATATTTCATCTTTTAAAAATACGTGGACCAATTACGTTTCACTTTGAACTAGAAAGCAAATTAAAGACGTGTAAAAAGTATAATTTATTTAACAAAATACTTATTCTTTTCCAAATGGATGATCACTGTAGTGACTTTCATTTTGTTACTATAGGTATTAGGTGTTCAAGAATAGAGTAAAAATAACACTGTTTTTTAGACTCCCCTTCTTTGTACAGCAACTTTAGGTCACTCCTCTTAATGAAGTTTGAGATATGTAATATCATATATGAAATGATATAGACCCAGATATAGAGATTTGTGTAATGTTTGTAAAATGTTGTCTCTAAATCAGTCCTCCATAGAAAAATTGTAAAGAAATATAAGTGGATTAAATATTTTTTTTTTTTTTTGGAGCTGGGGACCGAACCCAGGGCCTTGCGCTTCCTAGGCAAGCGCTCTACCACTGAGCTAAATCCCCAACCCCGGATTAAATATTTTTATTGGCTATGCTGAAGAAGAAATGATGTGATATTTATTGTACCCCTTTAATTCCTTCGTATCTCTAAACTTTCATTGTCTCTGAGATTTACTACTTCACAGCATGAGGTGAAGGATAGCAGAACAAATCATTCTTGTCCACAGACATGCAAATGAATGTCTCATCAAGTACAATTGATTTTCTCTCTTCCCTTTAGGAGATACATGGTTGGCGTCCACCAAATGAATTCATTTCATCAGGCTTAATCACCTTTAAAAATGCCTGCCTAATCGGTGTCCATCGAATGGCTTGTTATGCCTTACCATTATCCTCATTAATTGAAATACTAAATAGGATATTTGAAAATATTCACTCAATAATTGAGCACTGTGATTTTTGAAAATACATCCTTTAACATTTCATATTTCATTCATCTTTGTACCTCATTGTGTATTTGTTGTCTTGTATAGAAACACTATCACAACCATTTCATTAGTGCATATGTTCAGAATGTTGTCATCTTCGCATTCTCCATTTTACATACTTCTCTTCGCTCCCTTATCCAGGTCAACTATGTCCCTAAGGTTTGCTGTGCAGGTACTACTATTCAATCACATCAGCTCCTAGCAGTAGATCAAAGTTCGTGGCATGATGAATATATTTGTGCCATGACAGTCTACATTACTCTTTTTTTTATATTTTTGGTGATAATTAAAAATCTCCTGAATGAGTAGCAGCACTTAATGTAAGTATTCTCTTATTTAATTCTTTGTTCTCTTCTGACATTATTCTTAGTGTAATATAGAGAATAAAGGAGTTGGGCAGTTCTGAATGGGTTCTTGGGTTAGAGAAATTAAAGTAAAATATCTTAATTTTTGAGAAAGTAAGCATGGATAAACATATCCATATTGCGATAGGACATTGCTGCCTCTACTAGCATTTCCTAGATTTGTGCACGAGTACATAGAGAAGAGTGGCTTATGGCTCTAATTGCCACTGTGAACTTTTGAGAGAGGAGCCCAATAATGATGCAGACTGAAGTTGCAGTTGGCAATTTTATTAAAAGCATCAGACAATTTGTGTACTCTGGGGTTAAGAATAACCACATGAATAAATTGTTCATTCACAAGGACATTCCACACATGGCAAAGCATATTTTTCTATAGAGGCATAAAAATAATAACAGCTGAAATAAACCTACTCCTATCTAATACTCCTGGGAAAAGCATGAAAACACGTTCCAAGAAAATTCTGTATTATGAAAAAACTAAGATCACAAGACTCTTGTCTTGTTTTCTTGAAGTTTTCTTACAAGCACCCAGAAATCTCATGCAGCTCCTTTTTTGGACCATGTTCCAGAAGAACAATAGCAGAGGGAGAGAGTACCTCTTGATACTTGATAGAAGCAAACAGTTATCTTCTCCATTACTTCACGGAGCACATAGGGTTTCTGAATAAAAGCCAGGTGGCTTTATTGCTTATTATCACCATATACTGAACAGAAATGTGCTTTATTTGATTACTCTGACAAAAGCCAGGCCAATGCATATGCAGAACACACGGAACTGCTGCCTTAATTTGGCTGTGTTCTTAAGACTTACCAAATGCTGCCTGTTCCAAATACACACGAGCAGTTTTAACTTTTCCGAGGCCCCGAACTTCCATAATTCTTTCCTCAGATTTTTTTTTTAAATCTAAAAGTAAAATTTCAAACTTTGTAAGCAGCAAATATGTTAGAGCTTTAATTTTTATTTATTGTTCTCATATAGAAGTAGAAAAAGCAAAATGGATAAAATCTGAGGAGTTTATCCCTTAACTCGTGTGTGTGTGTATGTGTGTGTGTGTGTGCGTGTGTGTGTTTGCACAAGCATGTGCATCTGTAATAAGCTTTAAATGTATTTGTTTAAAATGTATTTGTGTACCATTGTTCTGCTAAAAGAGCAGCAATAAAATGAGCCCTAATGGCACTCTGCTACCTCCATAGATCATAGTCCTGTTCAGCCATCATCAGATAATATTCCTCCCGTAGTCTATGGAAACAAATACAGAGACCCACAGCTGACCAATGTGCAGAGACTAAGAGACCTTGGAACTCAGTTCTAAATGGGATGTCACCATTGAAGACCTTCCCTAAGAGCTCAGGAAACTATATGGAAAGGATGGAAAATGGTTGCAAGAGTCAGCGGGGATGGATGGCACCAAGAAAACAATGTCTTCGAGACACAGCGTGGCTGACTCACGTAAATTCACAGAGACTGGAAGCACATGCAGGATCTGCCCAGCTCCAAGGCAGATGGGATCCTAGTCCGTAGAGAAACAAATGGACACAGCCTCCTATCCCTAACCTATCTTCGATTGGCAACTGTTTGCAAGAGCTATATCTGCTTCCTTCGATGGAATCTCCCTGGGTACATGAACCACACTTAAGCCGACCCCACGCTCAGCAGCAGAAGACAAATACACAACTAACTCGGAGATATTTTTGAAGATAATTGTCTCAGGCTGCTCAGGAGATTTTTTTACTTTAGTGATCTTTTGCTTTGCATAATATGGTTGATTTCTGTTTTTGTGGGCTTTTAATAGAGTTTTGCTTTCTGTGTAGATTTCTCTTGTGTATATCTTCTTTTCCCCCTCTCTCTCTCTCTCTCTCTCTCTCTCTCTCTCTCTCTCTCTCTCTCTCTCTCTTTCTTTCTTTCATTCTGGTATGCTTATTTTTATGTACCTCTTTGTAAAAAGAAAGTGGAGTTGGATAGATGAGGATCTGGAGAGAATTGGGAACCACCATCAGGATATAAAACATGAAAAAGTAGTTTCAATAAAAAATTTAAAATGTATTTGTTAATTTTTTTGTGTTTGGTGTTTACTTGTTCTTATATAAAGTCCAGGATACATTTTATTTATGTGTATAGAAAAAGCTAGGAACTTTCTAAGCTAATTAAATGTACCCATGATATCGTATAGAATAGTAAATTTAGTTTAATAAATCTAATTAGTAAACAAATTAGTAAATTAGTAACTGTTATTTAAATGGAGCCTGTATTTCAGCAGTGTGGAGGATACTTAATGAGTCATGAAAGAAATGAGTGAAGTTTGTTTTGAGATAGGTATATTCTGGAGTTTATATTTTCATAGACGAGACACTTTATGGTTAATGTGTTAATAATCTTTGCCCATCACTCTCCATTTTAAAATCTCCAATTTAGACACAACTTACAAGCTTGATAAAGAAACTTCTGTAGCTACAGACTCTGGCGGAGAGAGCTTTTCTGACTGGTTGATGGAGAGAGTGATTTTTCAGTCCCCGGCTTAAGACAGGACGCTCAGGGAAGCCCCTAAGAAGTTTTTCCCCTTCAATGGTGCGCAGACAGAAGAATAGTGAGCTGCTACAATCCACTCCACATTGCATTTGCCAACCTGCATCCCGGTGAATGAATCCTTCAAAAAGGAGAAGTCGTTATTTTCTTTAATTTGTTAAATTCTATCATCAGTGACCCCAACTATGGAGCGATTTTGAGAACCTAGGAAACAGCTCCCTTTTTTTTTTGTTCTTTTGTGAGTGTATTCTTAGGAGAAAATGATTCAGAGAAAGGATTTAAAGTCTGAGCTGTTGTTCATTTCGCGATGGACTATTTCAGATGAGTAAAGTGATCAGGCCACCTGGAGTTTATCGGGATGTCTGTCTCTTCCAAGCTTTCTGTCAGTCCGCTGTACATTGATGATTTACGGCGTTGAGGGTGGGGTGAGCCGTGAGGTGGTTGGATTTTATTGGCCTCCACTGTACAGAAAACAGTATGCTTGGTGTCCTTGCTATACCTCAGTTGATTATACTTGTGGGGTTCCTGACACTTGGGCTATTGTGCCAAGAATGATATGGTAATATCTTTTTTCTGATTGTTCTGAATTCCAGTGATCTAATACTAATATCAAAAATATGAAGCTATATTATGAAAGAAATACTGTAAATGTATTCAATATTATACAGTTTAACACTTTTCCTAAAAACCTTACATTGATCAGACAACTTTTTCATAAGAAGGATGAGAGTTAAAAAACATTCTATTTTTTCACAATTTTAAGGACCAAGAAACGGTTAAAATTCTAACAAAATTAAATAAATTTGATGCTTGATCATTTGTGAGGTGATTGATTTGAAGACTCTATTCCAGGTTAGGAATAGAGGCCGTTTTCAGGAGACATTGTTTACCTCTTAGAGCCTGGCATCAGCAAAATCAAGGTCACAAAGCAGTACATGCTTCCATTTTTGTTTTAGAATGTGCTTTGTTTTTTCTTGCTTTAAAAATCTCTTTGATCCATAGAAATAAAACCGCATAGTAATAAAATATAGCGTAGTGCTGTGGGAATTATTTACTGAATGGGAATGCATGCAGCTTGATTATTCCTGAAAGTACAACCCAGGAACCTGTGCAATTGCTTGACCTTCTCAATATCTGTTCTCTTCTCCTTCCCATTCTGCAATAGCAACGCTCAAGACCATGTGATCTGTCATCCCAAGACCTTGTAGCTTTCTAAATGTCACCCTGCTGAGCTGCCCACGTACTAGAGCTATCATGTCGTGCCTATCACAGACAATGCTCTCTAAAAACCAAAGTATGTGCTCTTAAAGCTATGAGCCTGCTATGGCTCATTAAAACAAAATCAGACCAAACAGCACTGATGTCCAGGAAACACCACGCCCTTTAAGAGTTGCTTGAATTGACAATGCTTTTACTTATTTCACTAAACTATGCCCTTGTCATAATAGTTTCACAGTTCTTTAGCTGGTAATACTCTCTTTCACCAAGTATAAAAAGTTACTTCAATTTGACAATTTATAATGTGCATGAGAAATATTTTGAAATTCCAAGATGAAATCATGTAGTTTATTAAGTTAATTATAGAACCAATCTTAGAAGTAGAATTGTTTTGGGTTTTATGACTTGATATCTACATCCTATCTTAGTACTATGCACCTCTGAGGGGCTGGTAGGACACAGAACCCCATTCATACTCAAATTGCTCACTTCTAAACTGTCGAGAAAGTCAGGTGACTTTTTTTCCCTCACACATCTACCTGTAGCTGCTCAAAGTCTTTCTATATCATTCTATAATTGTTTAACATTACACGAATTCCATAAGAGGCGGACTGCATACAGCCTGTCTGGTCATATCCTCTCATTCAATTCAATTCATGGACCAATAAATCACATGTTCCAAATTTATTACTTAGGTTAATATCATTTTATAAACTCAATATTTAAGCAACACAAAGAAAAGCTTGGACACATGAAAAGGTTTCAAAAGTTTGGATCTAGCAAACGTTTAGTGTTGAGTAGAACTTGGATTGTCTCCCTCACAATTCAAGCAAGTTTCAACAGAAAGCTGATGGTCCGGAGCAGATTTCTGGGGATGATTTCTGAGACACTGCAAGAATAAACACATGTGAATGCTTAGCAATTTGCCAGTACCAACACTTTTCACTACCGTGAAGGTTTAACAGAGCTTACCACACTGTGAGCATCTGCTCTGGTTCTTGAGGGGTGCAGAGTGGTTGTTCTCACCAGCAGGGCGGCACCCACAGAGTATTCCTCATGGTCTCTGCATGCTTGCAATACTTAGAATTTTGGAGCCACAGAAAATAAAAGTCTCTCTCATCATGTGCTTTATACAAAATTACTGTGGAGAAAGAAGGAAAATAGGGAAGAACTGGAGAAATGGTGCTCCCCAGGGGAGAGCACACCAACTGCTTATCTAATACCGAATGGTCAGCCTTAATAACTTACATGCAAGTAACATTATACAGACTGAATTGGTGCCATTTGTGTGTTTAGGAGTCATACATGTTGCTACATATATGCATCTAACAATAACTAATATAAAAAATCACGAGTAAGAGAAGGAGCAAGGAGTGGTATCTAGGAAGCCTACACTGACAAAAGAGAAGAGAGATATTATTTAATTGTATTGTAATCTCAAAAAATAAAAGAACTAACTTCAAAAGAGGTCAGAACAGTATGGAAGCCATAGCTCTTTGTTTTGTTTGCATATTTGGCCCATAGAAATGCCGTATTAAATTAAATCTCTCAGATCTAGTTAATACTTTTCAGTACTTTTCATTGATCTAATGAGGTGGGGATACTCTGTTCAGCAATTAATGGTAGTATTGTTTGTTTCTTTTATTACATTCCATATAGCCATTCCTTTCACGTCTCATAGACATAAAATAGCATGTGCTGGTAATGTTTGTATGATCTTGAAACAGTGTACTACTTTGAGTATATAATTATCATTGTTAATTATGTGTTATTTATCATCTAATAATTTATACATTGACATGCCATATAAACCTACAATTCCAATTCTAATCTATTTATGTATAGTTGACCCATTTTAGTTCTATGTCTAATCTATCACACAATATGTACTTTCTTCTCCAAAGATGGATCTAGATGGTTTATATTTCTGTACTATCATTAACAAGATTTAAATGAATATATCCATAAATATTTCCCATGAACCTACCTGATATTTCTTTAGGATATGAAGCCATGAATTTTTGGCACTTAAGAAAACCTTCATCTCCTACTTTTGTCTAAATTAATCTACAGTTAAGTCAAACATGATTATTTCTCAGCTAATATTTTTTTCATCTTTATTAACATGGGTATTGCTTATTTACATTTCAATTGTTATTCCCTTTCCTGGTATCCAGGCCAACATCCCCCTAACCCCTCCTCCTCCCCTTCTCTATGGGTGTTCCCCTCCCCATCCTCCCACCATCAATCACATTCACTGGGGGTTCAGTCTTGGCAGGACCAAGGACTTCCCCTTCAGCTAATATTTCTATCAATACTTTGCACTTAACTTTTCAATTATTCCAATACAAATTCACCTTAGTATATTGTGCCAAGGCAAGCAAGATGGTTTGCTCAACAGGATCAAAATAAACAAAGTTTTGTTCATTTGCCTTAAACTAATATTCTTGAATGCAGGTAATAGAATAGTCATTAGTAATTAAAGAAGATAAAATTTAATTGCACTCTTTAGTTCTAAATCTGCCATGAAATTTGTTTTGTGGTCTTTAATTGCATAAACTATTTTCAACACTGAAAGTAAAATTTAATGTGAAGCCCTATAGCTTCCATTTCAAAAACCTATTTTCAATGTATAGAGGTTCCTTGTGTTGTATAAACTTCATTGTAGTTAATTTTGGTGTGTGATTAATTTGGTTTGGTTAATTAGTTGAAGGTTTTATAAGATTAGCAAAAACAGTATTTCTTTTTCTTTAACTCTCTTTCCTCATTCTGGTTGCTAGCATAATTAAGTATTTTTTATTTATTTTTCCATCCTTTAAATTGCATGTTCTAAGATTTCAGTTTTTGATAAGGCTCATGCCTATGATCTCAGAAGAGAAGACAGAAGCATGTGAATCAGAATTTGACATCATCCTCAGTCATATAATGAGCTTGAGGTCAGTCTAGATGAATGGGGATCATGTAACAATTATTTTACATTGCTGGGTGCCAAATGCATTTATTTTAGACATAAGGAAAACCTTCCAGAATATCTTTCAAATAGGCACATTTTATTTTTCTCCTTTTTACATATGTTTATTATCACAAAGAAGCTCTATGAGAGACTCCTTAAGAAGTAGTGATCTGTAAAAAATTGGAAATACAGTTAGTATCTATAGTTGCTGCTTATGTTTCTGAAGTTATTTCTAAGTTTTTAATTTGAAAAATCCATTTTACGTTTTTGTATACTGGATTTTTAGTTTTGCCTGCCCCAATAAAGTATGAATTTCATAAAACTACCATGCTTTATGTAGTATTAAATGGGCATCTTCTATTTCTCTAGATAACGCGTCAGGTACCCAAGCACACTCCAAGCAGCAGGTTGGAGTTCCCATTGTTGCTTGCACTCCTCTTTGAGTTCCTATAGACACATGGACATGGCCCTTTGATTCACTGAACCATTTATCTTTCCCGTTTCTATTCCACATATTTTTTCCTCTAGTATCTGGAGTATGTGTGTTCACACAAAATGTATTTTGCTAACAAAATTCATACCGTGTCAAATTCTTAAAAGAAATCAACCTGTAAGAAAACTATGTGCTGCAAATTGAGTGTGAGAGTTATCCAAGTACCTCTTGGAAATGTAAAACCACAGCAATCAAATTAAGTAAATAAGAAACGTTTTATTTTGGTGCTAAATATAAGTTATTATGGCCTTACAATCCAGATCCAGTTTACTCAACACGCAATACTCAAACATGCTAATGGTTTCATATTTTTTTAAAAAAAAATAAACAGAAAAGGAAATCATAAGTGGTTCAAATTCATTAATAGTAATATCGGATTTACCTAAATATTTACAAATAGAGAAGACTGGATACAAAAAAGGTAATAAATTACTATTATGGAGTCACGGTAACCTAAGAAAATTCATTAATTATAAATTGGCATAGCTGCAAGAGTCTTGCCTTTCTACCATTGTGAAAAGAATGTGTAGCTTTCGTCAATGAGTTTTTATCCAGTCTGAAGGTTTCCCTATGGATTCAGTCAAGTAACTTGTGAAGGAATGCCTCCCTCACACGAGGGGATGTTTTTAGCATTTCTTCTACTAGAAGGCAACTTTAACTGTGAGGTGGTACTATAGCACCTATAAGAAATGATAACACATCAATTTATTCAGGATAACAGCAAAAGCAGAAAATTGTTTGGCCATATATCAGTCTCCTTTGTTCCAAAATGTAATGAAGGTTGATTCCGTGTCAAGGAGATGAAAGGACACATTATAGGGGAGGATCACGGCCTGCTCCCTCCTAACCCAGCCGCTTCACCTTATCTGCCAGTATCCTTGGCCGCAGCACTGGTTTTATGAGCCGCCTCTCCTCACTATTTATAGAGGTGTGGTGCCTGGAGCATTTCATGATCGTTTTTATTTGTATCAGTCAACCCTCATTAGCCTACTTTCCCAGGACAATAGAATTATAAAATCACTGTGTCAATCTGCCCTATCTTTTTCCAGTAATAACTTCTGATCCCAGAGGCGAGTTTCAACCAGCTCTGGCAGGATGACAAAGGACTCGCTGTCTCTGGAAGCACAAAGGCACACACAAGAAAGTATGGCAGCCTTACCCACCCATAGCCCTCAGAAAGAGACAGGTTTAGGTAAGAGGCCTGCAGTATGTAAATCAACTAGACATACGTTTTTCTGGGTGAAAGAAATCTAATTTAGTAATTTGTATTTAACAGAGTCTGATAAAATATATTTAATGAACTCCAGATCCTAAACCTTCCTCACATAATCTTCTAGCAAAATATATTTTTGTTAATAAATATAATAAATCTTTTAAGAACATTTTCTAAAGACTCTATCATGATTTTGCCTTCAAGCAGAATATTGAAAGATCTTATTATTTTCATGGGTGGAAGGAGGATGTTCATATACAGCTCACTTGCTGGCATCTTAAACTATTTTGAAATTACAAACATGAGTCAGCACTACTTACGCATGTCTCATTCCCACATGCACAGATAGTGCTCACCACTGTCTTTCATCCACATAGTGTGTCCTTGTCACTATGAGGCTGAGAGCTGTTTGCTTCATACTTCTCTGCTAATTTCTAAAATGTATAATGGTAATCCATATTCAGCACACTGGATGCTTACCTTGTTAAAACCTCTCAAACTTCAGAAATATTTAGGTCTTTTGTCATTTTTGTCTTTCATTGGCCTACTTGAATATTATATTTTTATATTCAATGGTCATCTATAATCAGTCAGTAATATTCCATGGCAGTCGATAGCATTTGGTTAGCCTATTATCTTTTATATGGAAAGGCTGATTTTAAAATCCTGTAGTTAAGAAAAATGAATCGTGTAGTTTTAATGACAATAAAAATGTCTTACGTACTTGAATTATACTTGATTTTGAAAGTACACTGCTTCAAATTGCAGTTTTTGTTTGTCAAGAAGATGAATCTCACTGATGCCATCTCTAGGGGATCATCTAATTTCCCCAGGATACATACGGGAACACTCTGGATATGAATACATTATTAAGAAGAGGTTGAGATAATGTACGTATGATACATACAAGCAAACGTTGTCCTAGGGGAAAACTGAGGGAAATGCTGACTCTCAAAACTCTCAGGTTTTAGACTCTAAAAGTTCTTAACGCATGTTGGATGGCTAAGAGCACAAGGGATCAATGCCAAGAAAAGGTCATGAATTGCTGAAATAAAATTCACAAAAAACCAGGAAAGATGTCCAATCCACTGAGGACTAGAGTCAGAATAGAATTATAGTCCTGAGACTGTCATAATCCTGAGACACAAACTCTTCCTGACCTGTTTTCCTGCCCTCGCAGACATATGTTTTTGTGGAACGATGTGTTGTAATACTGAGATCAGTTTTGTAGATAAGCATACCGAGAGAAGGATTATTCCTTGTTCATGCAGTGCTACCCTGGTATGCACAACTGAATCAGCCTTAAAGCTTCCATAGCACAGAAGAAGAAAGAGCTCATGGACCACAGAGGTTTGGTCCTTAGAAACTTATGAGGGCTCATCGCTACTATGCAATCACCAGCAGCAAGTGGCCGATGCATGTCTTAGAAAGGAGAGGACATTTTTTTGTTGTTGTTGTTTTTACAATTTTTAAATTTTTGATCTTCTCTGAGGATGGCAGTGGTGGTTTAAATCTAACTTTAGGTATACTTGGCAGCTGGAAAAAATAGCTGACTTATTCTTCAATGTTAGTGGAATAGAGTAACAATACAAAGTAGTGGATTTCATCATATTTTCCTAAATCTGTATAGTATGGCTTAACTATATTCATCAGCATTACTCTCTCCTAGCCATGCCCCTCCAAGTCTCACAGCTGCTGAATGCCTTGATCCCATCCACAGTCTTTTTACTTTCATTCATGTCTTTCTTCTACAGGGTGCAGAGTCTGACCTACCAAGTTTCAATAGGGTTTTCTAAGGAACATAAAAACATGGATGAGGGATCACTTAGGTCAGCTTTTGACACCTTCCTCCTCCTCCTCCTCTTCTTCCTCCTTCTCTTCTTCCTCCTCCACCTCCTCCTCCACTTCCTCCTCCACTTTCTCCTCTTCTTCCTTCTCAACAACTTTTGTTTATTTGATTTGTTTCATCTTTTTGTCTCTTAAAATAATCGTAATAGAAAATAAACTCCGTAGGAAGTTCTATTCCTATATTTTCTTAATTTAAAAAATTGTTTACAAGATGTTTTAGTTGGCTCATGTGCTTTTCTGCCGAATAAAATAAAAAACTTTTATTTCTGTTAAATAAAATATTTCTTCCAGTTGCCAAGTCATCTAGAAGTCAGTTTTTTGGCAACAAATTTTAATCAACATCTGTTTCTCTGATACCTTTCTGTATTGCTCCACCATTTCCTTTTGTTCATTTAAATGAAATATTACTTTTAAATTAGTGTATTTTTTAATTCTTTTTATAGGAATCATTATATAGCCCACCCATCCTATCCTATCAACTTTCCATTTTTGTATTATGTTCTCCTTATCTTTAGAATATTCAAATGATTTTTGGAATATTAGTCATTTGCACCAACATATTTTAAAAATTAAATTTAATTTTTTTTACTTATTCACTTTATATGTCCCTCACTCTCTCCATTCCAGTCACCACATCCCACAATTCCTCTCTCATTTCCCCTCCTCCTTTCCTTTAAGGAGCTGGAGACCTGGGTATTCCTCCCTAACCTAGCACTTCATATCTCTACTTCAGTAGGTGCTTGCTCTCCTACTGAGGTCAGACAAGGCAGCCCAGAGAGTAGAACATATCCCACATGCAGGCATCAGCTTTTGGGATAGCTCTTAATCCAGTTGTTCAGGACCCACATGGAGGCAAAGTTGCTCAACTGTTCCATATGTGCAGGGAGGCCTAGGCCCAGCCCGTGTACGTTCTTTGTTCTTTGGGTGGTGGTTCAGACTCTGAAATCCCCCCGTATCCAGGTTATTTCACTCTGTTGGTCTTCCTGTGGAGTTCCTATGCCATTTGGGGAACACAATCCTTCCCCTTATTCTTCTATAGGAGTCCACAATTCCATCCGCTGCTTGACTGTGGATATCTGTATATGTCTGAGTCAGCAGCTGAGTGAAGCCTCTCAGAGGACAGTCGTGCTAGGTTCTGGTTTGCAAGCATAACAGAGTATCATTAATAATGTCAGGGATTGGTGTTTGCCCATGGGATGGGTCTCAAGTTAGGGCAGATATTGGCTAGCAATTCCTTCAGTCTCTGCTCCATTCCCCGTGCCTGCATTTCTTGTAGATAGGATAAATTTCAGTTTGAAAGATTTATGGATGGGTTGGTGTCTCTCGATCTACTGGGTTTCCTGTCTGGCTATTGGAGGTGGGTTCTTCAGGTTCCATATCCCCAATGAAGTGAGTTACTGCTAACGTTACCCCTATTGATTCTCAGGTACCTCCCTTATCCCAGGTCTCTGTCTCATCCTGAGGATGCCCCCTACTTCTTCATCTGCATCAGTTGCAAACGTCCATCCATTCATACTCATAGCCATCTAGCCACCTCTCCAGTCCTTCCCCACATCTGTTCCTAAATCCCCCATTACTCCTCTTTCACAGTTCCCCCCTCTATCTGCCTCTTATAACAATTTAATTCTCCGTTCTAAGTGAGATTCAAGCTTCCTTGCTTGGACCTTCCTTCTTGTTTAGCTACTTTGGATCTATGGAACATTACATAGTACCCGTATTTTATTGGTAATATCCACTTATTAGTGAGTACATGCCAAGCACAATGGACCAACATATTTGTATTGTGCTACAAGACCTTAAACCATGTCAGTTTCTGGAATCTTATTGTTTTAATTGATGGGGTTAATTAGAATTCACTTCTCATGCTCACAGACCTTTAACCATGTTGTCTGTCCGTACTACTTGTGCTTTCATTTTAAGTTTATTTTGATTTTTAAAATTTGATTTTGATATATAGTATACTGTTATTTACATATTTATTATGTTAAGCGATTACATTACTACTAATTTAATTTACTATAATTCAAATATTTTACTGATTTGACAATTTCCCTTGTTCCTTGAAATATATTTTAAAATTGTTTTGTTATACGGGTATGATATAATTTCATGAAAACAAATTTATACACAAATAAACATATCACATATATTGTTTTGATGATATTACCCTAAGATACAGCAAACAAATGAATGTTTAGAGTACCTAATACTGACTTAAAGATGGATTTTTATCACCAAAGGATTTTAGTTTAATCTTTATAACAGTTTCTATAATATAAATTAGTTATACATCGTATACATATGCATACAAACATACATACAAACATACATACATACATACATACATACATACATACATACATACATACATATTGAGAGAAGTATCAATGATATGTATGAACCACTTCTTGAACATAAGGTTTTTACTGATGAGATGATTGAAAAATGTCTTTGAGATTTCGGAGACAAATTGATAGCTAAAATACAGGGCATACAGAGTATAGAAATTAATAAGTAAATTTGCCTAAAAGTAAAAAGTGAGTGCAACATTCACAGACAATGATTTTGGGGGAAAACATGGGGGCAGGTGATACCAAAATTAATATAGATCTTTTGAATAAAATGAGTGTCATTGGTTCTGTCTAAAAGAAGAAAAGCCACATAACCCCAAATAGGCCATTGGCTAAAAATCCTCTAGAGAATCCAAGTCAAGATCTGAGTGCTAGGAATACAGAGCTAATTAAAAATATATCATTTAGTAACAAGTGGGCTTGCAAAATGCAGCACAAAAGAAACCCCGTTATACATAATTAATATGTAGTTTTGTCTACCGGGATGCATCTTCCTAAAATGATTGATGGAGCTACACGGAAGACACAAGAAAATACTGAATATGAATCAATATTAAAAATTGATGCCCTGATATGTCCAGAGGTTAATTTTCCCCCATGTGATGAGGAAGGATGTCAGTGCATTTGCACTGCCACATGTTTTTCTTAGACAACTGTATCCTTGAGTTGCCAAGGTGCTTGATTTTTTGCTCATCGATCCTAATTATTCCTTTTCCCCATTCAGGGTTAAATATACCTTAATGGATCTTAAATCTGCCCAACAAAGAGGCCGACACAAAGATTCATCTTACTCATGACATACAATTATTAATTAATGAGGGTCAGCTGCACAAGAGGCTTGCCACTGATATGTGTAATAAGGAAAATCATTGCAGACTGAATTATACACAGTAGAACAGGAAAGAGTACATTTTATTAGAACCATCAAAATTTCCTGTTTCCAAACTAATTAAGTTAACTCTTTCTGTAGTTTAAACAAATTGTGTTTATGACTTTCATGTTGCTTCAATTTCCTTCTAGCAAATAAAATGCCTGTGTCTTTTCATTAAGGGCAATAAGCTTCCTTCCTACAGCAGTTAATTCCTATTCTGGCATCACATTTCTCCTTTATACTGTTGGGTGGGGGTCAAGTAGAGTGTGCACTATCCATCTGGAGTCAGTGTTGTGAGCCCACAGTAATCTGAAACAGCTAATTCTTTGTAGTCTCCATGCTGTTTCTCAACCAAAGACAAATGCATGACATAGTGACAATTAACTTAAATCTGGCCCTTCCCCTTGGACACACTCTTTTCACCTGATCACACTCTTGTTACCTAATCTCAGCTGAGACTTTGATTTGGGACTGATCATCTCACAAGACAATTCCTTTGAAGCTTGAAATCTTATTAAAATAAGTGACGTCTAGTGACCTTAGTTTCAACAAACTGAACTGAATCAGAGACCAGGTGTGCATACTCTCTTGGAGAAAAGAGCAGTTCAGAAAATAAAGCAAAACACAACAGAGTTACAAAGCTTTGAATTTAATATACTTGCTTGTTTCCATTGGGGATATCTCAATGGTCAGATCAATTCTTAAAATTAGAATGTAGTATAGTTTGCCTTCTATAACCACTGAGTTAGCCAGTGTTAGGGTTTGTCCCCATGAAATAATGTAGAAAATCACCTCCCTGATGTTAATAGTAGTAAAAGGGTAGACATTTTGTATGGCTATGACATCTAAAGGTTTTATTTTTAGAAATTGATTAACACTACATAAGGCCATTAGGAAGAGATTCTTGGTTTCTTCATATGTCAAGGGAGAGAAACCATACAGTATACCTAAGTATATTAATTTCTTCAGTCATGTGATACAATGTTGCCTGTCACATCAAGACTGTAAGCAAGAATACTCACAGAATACTAATACAGTTGTTGTAGGATATATGTATGGATATATTTATATATGTATATAATAATACATTATCTTATCAGTTGTCATAAGATATATGTATGTATATATGTATATATGTATATATATTAGTATACCATTTTACATAATATGTTATATATCATAAAAACGACTAGAAATATAGAATGTGAATTAGGAAAGAATTGTGCAATTAATTACTTCAAACCTGTGTCTGCTAAATAACAGATATATTGTTTCTTCAAATAAAGAAATACCCATTTTTCTTGCATATCCCAAATCATTAAAGATCACAGATCAGAATTCATATGTTCAGTTGATTCAGCCTGTATGTTTCAGAATATTTTGCCTTTAACTTTTATAATAGTCTTATTGCAGATTAGCTGATTAGGGTGAATGTCAAAATCTAAATCAATTTCTCAGTCACTTGTTTATTTTCTTCTCTATGGTATATTCTGAAAAAAAAACCACAGAGTCTATTTGATGGTGCTTTCTAGTTGTAACCTTGGTGGGGAGATCTTTCTGGGGGCAAACAGACTCGACTCCACCAGAGCAGAGCTGTAGAACTGCTTTGAACACACCCTTATTTACACTAAGACATATACTGTTTGCATCAAAACATATAAAACTCTCCATTTTCAGGTGCAGTGCAGGACAAAGCATTTTGGAGGAAGGATTTAAAGACACTTCCATTTAAAATTTCAGTTTAGTGTTTAAACTCTTCTTTGTAAGCCTAGTTTCTGAATCTTTAATCTATGCATTTAAACACTTTAATCTAGTTTTATGTTTCTCTTCAACAATAACAAACAATAGATATTCTTTACACATAAAAGATCTGTTCTGAAATATTATACAAATTTATCACAACATTTGCAACAGAGGAATTATCTGAAATATTTATGTTTGTTTGTCAAATGGAAATAGTGATTACTCACTTTCTTAGAAAATGTTTCTTCATTTTATGAGACCTCTCATTGTCTAATTATAAATATAAACCTTGGTCAATATTCCTTACATCCTGCATATTTTCTGAAAAAATATAACTACATGAGGAAACAATTCTAGAAAACTCAAGTATCAGCACAGAAAGGTGACAATTAAATGTACATATAGGACATATTTAATATAATAAGATCTAAGTCTAGGTTATTGGTAATGGATAGAGATGTGTAGTATAAAACTAGTATCAGGATAGACAGATAATTTGATTAATTTTTCTTAGTGTGACAAATTATATTATTTTTATTTTTTCCTTAGTCTCACATTTATAAATATGAGTCACTCAACCAGTAAACGGCACCACTTATTAAAATTTTGGAGAATTTTCTACATTTATTACTTAATTATTCTTGTCTTGACTAAATGTGAGGAACATATATGAAAAATTAGGAGAATTTATGACAGTAATGTAGATGAGCTTTCATAACAATGCTTTTCATTATGTCAGATACTGTGTGGGTAGAATTGAGTCCACAGCTAAGCATGCTTTTCCTCAGTTTTTCAATTTGCCTTTTTTCACATTTTATACATAACAAAAGTAAAGTAGGTATTTTATTTTAATAATTTTCTGATGAACAAATGATAACAGATATTGTTTAATCAAGATAAAGCTATAGATTTATTATTTTTATGGGACTATTTTGAACACTGTGAATAAACTGAGCATGAATTATTCTGTTGTATATAAGGACGTAGTATCATGTAATAATATAGCATTTTGGTCTATCGTGGTTTATTTTGATTAATGATGATTTCTTTTTTTTTTTTTCTTTTTTGGTTCTTTTTTTCGGAGCTGGGGACCGAACCCAGGACCTTGCGCTTCCTAGGCAAGCGCTCTACCACTGAGCTAAATCCCCAACCCCAATGATGATTTCTATAACCAAGAATATTCATTCAAATAATTAAAGAAGTATTTCAATTCTTAACCTATACCAGCATATCTATTCAGCACAAGAAATAGGATAGGGGCAAAGCAGAAAATAAAATCAATCCTTAGTCAACCTAACATAAATGATGGGACAAATAAAGAGACAACAAGAAAAACAAGGTGGTGGGGAGGAACTCGATACACAGATACAGCATGGTCACAGAATGTTCCTGATCCTAACAGATGATTTTGCATAACTGACACAAAAATAAAAGGTAAGACCCTCTTGATTACATGTAGGCTGTAGAAGTAAATAAGGATGGAAAATATGTAAGAAACTGACGTCAAGACATACATATGGTTGAAGTGGAATGCACATGATTCCTTGTCATCAGAAGAGCTATACTCTAAATTATAATGTAGTACTGCCAAGAACTTACTAAAGTATAGATTAAACAACACATATTAGGCTGTTACAGAAACTCAAAAAGGCTGTTCTTAGCATCATCAGACTGTGAACAAAGTTACTGACAAGTACAAGTTTGCTTAAATCAAGACTATTTTAGATAAACTAAACTTTAGCATGCTTAAATTTAAAATTTAGATATTTTAAAATAAGATAGGAAATAATACATCTGAATAAGTAACTTCCAGAGACATATTTCAAGTAGTACTTTTTAATATTATAAAACCTGTATCCCTAAGAAAGAATTCTTTGCATTATGCCATCACGACTGAATCTGGACTTCATCTTTTCGTGTTAAACTCACTAAGTGAATCTGAGAAGAACCAGCTACCCCTATACTCATTTTCCCACATCACACACACACACACACACACACACACACACACACACACACACACACACTCTACATGTACACACACATGCATGGTTTTCATATGAAAATATATAGAATTTTACTTACTTCGTACAAAACTTTTAATTAAAACCAAGTTTACATGTAGTGATTTTTTTAATCTTTAAGTTAACATTTACATCAAATTCAAATTGTATTTTCCATAGTAATATATATTCAGCAAAACAAGTTGAATGACAAAATTATAGGCCACATCTTTCTTAATTTCAATGTACAGTGCAAAGCTCCAGTAACTAAGACACTGGCATAAATAGACTAATAAAATGGCATAGATATCAATATGATATATATGTACATGTATATAGGTTCTCATAAAGCAATAAATGGAAAAATCTTTTAGTGCTGTTATGGGTAATTGCTTAATGAGCATAAAACCAAAATAAAAAAGTTATTTTAGATTTTATATCTGATAGGTAATCAGTTTCAAAATATATAAGGAACGCATCCAACTCTGTAACAGCAACCATGGCAATCCACAGAAAGTCTCTGCTCTATCACTGCCTGGGTAGCATGGATTTGACAGGGGGAGGTAGTAGCCAAAGGATATAAAAAAGAAGAAATGAGAAAATGTTTTGCTGTGTATAAAGGTCCAAGAATGTACCTCAAGGTATATGTACATCCAGGAAGCAGTTGACAACGTAATGAAGGAGGACATAAAAGTTCAAAGTATGCAGCAACACCCAGTGTCTCAGACCTTTGGAAGGGAGGATGCAGAATCTAATGAGCCTGAAGACACTTGCAATATATTTTTAGTGTTGATAGAAGTAAAAGTGTACAGAAAAATATCTTTTACATAGGTATCAGTGTAAGCAGAGATTCAGAAATCAACGAGCAAAATTCAAGCTGTACACATGTTAACAAGTCAGAGCAAATGCTGAAGGCTTTTATATCATAAGACTGACCTTGAAAGTCACCCTACAGGCTATGGTTGTTTATGACCACACAGAGAAAAGACAATTGTGAAAAGATATATATATATATATATATATATATATATATATATATATACACACACACATAAACATACATACATATATACATATATACATATATATATATAATCTCTGTAAATTGCAATTCTAGGAAATGGTGTGAATGTCTTGAAATATACTTATCCATAAGTTCCTTTTTTAAAATAATAAATAGAGATGAGGCAGTTATTGTATATCATGTCATTTTTGAATAGTCTTTCAACATAAAAATAATTTAAAATATATTTTCTGAACACAAATGAATAATTGTCTCTTGTTTTCAGTAAATCATAATAAAGTTCTAGTAAGTGAAAGTAAAAACTAGTTATTGTTTTTCTTTAGAAAACTGAGATTCTAGATTTCAAGTCACACATAGGTAGGAAATGAGCTTCTCTTGCAGTCAGAGCAAACCAACAAAAACGTTAAGTAAAACAATCTAGTAAACCATTTCACATGCTGCTGTATCCTTAGGAGAGAATTCCCGTAAAAGTGTTAGCATCAAAAAATGCAAGCAGACCACGGGAGAATTGGGTCTATGGCCAAATTGCAATAACTGTCAGGAGGAAGGAAAGAATATCTGGTCACTGTTATGGCTAAATACATTACAATTTTTCCTACCTTCCTCTATTCTTGAAGGAAAAAGTATCTTCTCACAAGTGGGATCGGAACTACTACATCGATACTCATACAGTTCCAGGACGGGCCACATCTGGAAAGACATGTCACAAACACACAACAAGTTTCCTCTAGTGACAAATAAAGATGAAGGATTCTAGAGAATAAATGATACAGCTTTATCATTTCTAAGTATTTTCTTTAGCAGATATAGAGAAGTTTGAAATATCTCAGTTCAACCATAAAGTCTAACCCTGAACATTACATGTAAGAAACTTAACTCAGGCGGTCCAGTTTCCACCTGCACCTGGAACTGACCCTGTGCTGTGGTTCTCTGTTCCCAAATCCCCTGGGAGGGAGCTGGATTCTCAGAAGTACTGACAGAACTGAGTGCACAGGTGACACCACCACTTCTGTTCACATTCCTGGCCCAAGAGAAACCTGCTTAGAGTCCCCAGGACACAGGAACTTAGCAGTCTGTGATAGGATCCTTCCGGTTTCTCTCTGGACCCTGAGCTGGCACTGTGCCACAGCTCTCTGTACCCAGATCCCACTGGGTGAGAGCTGGTCTTCGAGGAGTGCTGACACACAGGCTTACAGGAGGGATAAGCCACTGTCAGAGTCAGCAAGACCAGCTAACACCAGAGATAAGCACATGGAAAGATTCAAGAACAAGAAACTAAACAAAAGAAACCGAGAACACTTGGCATGATCAGAACTCAGTTCCCCAACAACAGTAAGTTTTGCATACCCCAATACACCAAAAAAGCAAGACTTTGATTTAAAATCACAACTTATGGTGATGGTAGAGGACTTTAAGAAGAACATAAGTAACTCCCTTAAAGAAATACAGGACAACACTGATAAATAGATAGAAGATCTTACAGAGGAAACACAAAATTCCCTAGAAGAATTATAGGAAAACACGACCAAACAGGTGAAGGAATTGAATAAACCCATCTAGGACCTAAAAGGGAGAATAGAAACAAATAAAAAAATCACAAAGGGAGACAGCAATGGATATAGAAAACCTAGGAAAGATATCAGGAGTCATAGACACAGGCATTACCAATATAGTACAGGAGATAGAAGAGAGAATCTCAAGGGCAGAAGATACCATAGAAAACACTGACACAACAGTCAAAGAAAATGCAAAATACAAAATTCTCCTAACACAAAATATTTAGGAAACCCAGGACACAATGAGAAGCTCAAACCTAAAACTAATAGATAGAGAAGAGAGTAAAGATTCCCAAATTAAAGGCCAGCAAATATCTTAACAAAATTGTAGAAGAAAACTTAGGAAGCTAACCTAAAGAAAAAGAGGCCAATAGGCATACAATAAGCATACAAAACTCTAAGTAGAGTGGACCAGAAAAGAAATTTCTCTTGTCACATAATAGTCAAAACACTAAATGCACAAAACAAAGAAAGAATATTAAAAGCAGTACAGAAAAAAGGTCAAGTAACAAAAAAAGGCAGAACTACACCAGACTTCTCATCAGAGACTCTAAAAGCTGGAAGATGCTGGGCAGATGACATACAGGTCATCAGAGAACATAAATGCCATCCATAAATGATTGAACATAAATGTCTATCCAGCATAACTCTGGAGAGAAACTGGAAAGAGCATACACTAGCAACTTGACAGCACGAGTAAAAGCTCTAGAACAAAAGGAAGCAAATGTACCTAAGAGTAGTAGATGGCAGGAAATAATCAAGCTCAGAGCTGAAATCAACCAAGTAGAGACAAAAAGAACTATATGAAGAATAACCAAAACCAGGAGCTGTTTTTTTTTTTTTGTTGAGAAAATCAACAAGATAGATAAACACTTAGCTAGACTAACCAGGGGGCACAGAGAGATTACCCAAATTATCAAAATCAGAAATGAAAAGGGAGACATAACAATAGAACCTGAGGGAATTAAAAAATCATTATATCCTACAACAAAAGCCTATATTCAACAAAACTAGAAAATCCAGATGAAATGGACAATTTTCTTGACAAATACCAGATACTGAAGTTAAATCAGGATCACATAAACTATCTAAACAATCCCATAACTCCTAAAGAAATAGAAGCAGTCATTGAAAGTGTCCCAACCAAAAAAGGCCCAGGACCAGATGGGTTCAGTGCAGAATTCTATCAGACCTTCAAAAAGGACCTAATAGCGATACTGTCCAAACTATTCCACAAAACAGGAACAGAAGTAACACTACCCAATTTATTCTACAAAGCCAGTATTATGCTTATACCTAAAGCACACAAAGACCCAACAAAGAAAGAGAGCATCTGATCAATTTCCCTTATGAATATCGATGCAAAAATATTCAATAAAATTCTCACCAACTCTGAATCCAAACGATCATTCATCATGATCAAATAGGCTTCATCCCAGGGATGCAGGGATGGTTCAATATATGAAAACCATCAACTGAATCTGCTATATAAATAAACACAAAGGAAAAAACCCACGTGGTCATCTCATTAGATGCTGAATAATCATTTGACAAAACTTAATAACCCTTCATGATAAAAGTCATGGAAAGAACAGGAATTCAAGGCCCATGCCTAAACACGGTCAAAGTAATATACAGCAAACCAGTAGCCAACATCAAACTAAATGGAGAGAAACATGAAGCAATCCCACTAAAATCAGGAACTAGACAAGGCTGCCCACTCTCTCCATACCTATTCAATACAGCACTTGAAGTCCTAGCCAGAGCAATCAGACAACAAAAGGAGGTCGAATGATACAAATTGGAAAGAGGAACTCAAAATATCAATTTTCACAGATGATATAATAAAATATGTAAGTGACCCAAAAATTCCACCAGAAAACTCCTAAACCTGATAAACCACTTCAGCAATTTGGCTGGATAAACTCAAGCAGATTAATACCATTCCTCTACTCAAAGGATAAACAGGCTGAGAAAGAAATTAGGGAAATGACACCCTTCACAATTGTCACAAATAATATAAAATACCTCAGTGTGACTCTAACCAAGCAAGTGAAAGATTTGTATGACAAGAACTTCAAGTCTCTGAAAAAGAAATTAAAGAAGATCTCAGAAGATAGAAAGATTTCTCGTGTTCATGGGTTAGCAGGATTAATATAGTAAAACGGCCATTTTCCAAAAGCAATCTACTGATTCAAGGTTATCCCCATCAAAATTCCAACTCAATTCTTCTTAGAGTTAGAAAGAACAATTGGCAAATTTGTTTGGAATAACAAAACTATTCTTCATGGATAGCAAAACTATTCTCAACAATAAAAGAACTGTGGGAAACAACATCCCTAAACCCTAGCTGTATTACAGAACCATAGTGATAAAAACTGAATGGTATTTGTACAGAGACAGAGAGGTAGATCAATTGAATAGAATTGAAGACCCAGAAATCAACCCACACACATATGGTACTTGGTCTTTGATAATCAGCTAAAAACATTGAGTGGAAAAAGGATAGCGTTTTCAACAAATGGTTCTGGTTAAACTGGAGTTCAGCGTGTAGAAGAATGAAAATCGACGATTCTTATCTCCCTGTACAAAGCTTAAGTCCAAGTTGATCAAGAACCTCCACATAAAACCAGAAATACTCAGACTAGTAGAAGAGAAAGTAGGGAAGATCCTCAAACACTTGGGCACTGGGAAAAATATCCTTACCAGAACACCAATGGCTTATGCTCTAAGATCAAGAATCTACAAATAGGATTTCATAAAATTGCAAAGCTTTTGTAAGGCAAAGAACACTGTCATTAGGACACACAGCAACTAACAAATTGAGAAAATGTCTTTAAATATCCAACATCTGATAGAGGACTAACATTTAATATATATAAAGAATCCAAGAAGTTAGACTCCAGAAAATCAAAAACCCCTATTAAAAATGGGATACACAGCTAAACAAAGAATTCTCAACTGAGGAATATTGAAGGGCTAAGCAGCACCTCAAGAAATGTTCAAAATCCTTTGTCATCAGGAAAATCCAAGTCAAAACAATCCTGAGATTCCACCTCACTCCAGTCAGAATGGCTAAAATAAAAAAAAAAATTCAGGTGACAAATGTTGCAGGCTAGGATGTGGAGAAAGAGGAATACTCTTACATTGTTGGTGGCATTGCAAGCTGGTACAACCATTCTTGAAATCATTGTGGAGGTTTCACATAAAACAGACATGGTATTACCTGAGGACCAGCTACACCACTCCTGGCACATACCCAAAAGTTGCTCCAACATATAACAAGGACATAGGCTCCTCTATTCTTATCACCCTTATTTGCAATAGCCAGAAGCTGGAAAGAACTCAGATGTCCCTCAACAGAGGAATGGATACAGAAAATGTGCTACATTTACACAATGGAATACTATTCAGCTATTAAAAACAGTGACTTCATGAAATTAATAGGCAAATGGATGGAAGTAGAAAATACCATCCTGAGTGAGGTAACCCAATCACAAAAAACAGAAAACAACAACAACAAAACAAACAAACAAACAAATGAGAAAATCCACATGGTATGACTCACTGATAAATGGATATTAGCCCAAAAGCTCAGATTATTCAACATACAATCCCCAGACGACATGAAGCTCAAGAAGAAGGAAGATCAAAGTGACAATGCTTCTGTCCCACTTAGAAGGGGAAGAAAAATATTCACTGGAGGAAATACAGAGACAAAGTCTGGAGCAGATACTGAAGGAAAGGCCATCCAGAGACTGTCCACCTGGGGATCCAGGCCATATGCATACAGCCACCAAACCTAGACAATAATGCTGATGCCAAGGAGTATATGCTGACAGGAACTTGATATAGCTGTCTCTTGAGAGGCTCTTCCAGAGCATGGCAAATACAGAGGCTAATGTTAGCAGACAACCATTAGAACTGAGACAGGGGTTTCCAATGGAGTACTTAGAGAAAGGATTGAAGGAGCAGAAGGATTTGCATCACCATAAGAACAATACCAACCAATCAGAGCTCCCAGGGACTAAACCATCATCCAAAGATACACATGGACAGACCCATGGCTCCAATTGAATATCCAACAGAGGATGATCTTATTGGGAACTAGTAGGAGAAGCTCTTGGTCTGCCAAGGCTTGATGCTCCAATATAGGGGAATGTCAGGGCAGGGAAGTGGGAAAGGGTGGGAGGGGAAACACCGTCTTAGAAGCAGGGGGAGGGGGCATGGAATAGGGCATTTACTGAAGAGAATCCAGGAAAGAAGATAACAATTGAAATATAAATTTAAAAAAAAACTTAATACTGATAAAAAACATTTTATTCCTTCTCAAAATTAATGTAGAACTTAATTGCAAGTTATTGCTCATTTTAAAGAGATTTCCTTGAACATTATTTTGCATAAAATGCAAATAATGTCATGAATGCATGTAATTATTCATCATATGCTAAATTAGATTATTGTAAGGACAGCAATTTTATATCAAACTGAAAAGATGTAACATAACTCCAGACATCTTATTAATATTACTAATACTGTCCATTCCCTCTCTAGTTTTATGTCAACATGCAAAATCAATATTCTTTGTGTTAATAAAGTGTTTGCATATCTTAAATCTGTAATATTCGAAATCTTGAGTCTTGTTCTTCATTCCCATCAATACAGATTAATGGTTAATTGACGCCAGTTTTTCTTTCACTGTTTATAGACACAAATTATACACACATCAATTGGAGCAGTCCTATCCATAAATGAAAACATAAGCCAGAACTATTTTGAAACATTTGTCAGCTTATGTATCTCTGTCTTCGGATGAAGAAGAGATATTAAGGTCAATGTAAATAAATTATTTTCCTTCTTTGAGTTTATTATTCTTTCTGTTTTTCCCCATATTTCCTTTATTTTTATTTGGTTTTTCTAATTTTGTAGCTGTAATTTGGTTAGATAATTTTAACTCATATTTTCCAGTATAATTAAGAAAATGCTATATGCTTATAAGTTGAGACCTGGGTTACAGTCTCTTTGGAAAACCTTGAAATATAAATATTTAATTTAAAGTTTTAATTATGTCCTTACATATGGGATATTGATCTATAGCTGTTGTATGAATGACAAAAGGTGAACTGATACTCATTAGTCAAGGGACACCAGAAATGTACCTGTCATTTAAATTATATATATATATATATTACACATATATTAAAATTTCATATATATAATATTTATATAGATATAAATATTCTTTACCTGGATGAATTGTGAATTACATAAAGTCAAAAATATTCAAGGTGAAATGCTATAAAATATTGGCTCATGTCTCATGTTTGATAATAAATATATAAGGACATAGAGATTATTGTTCCTAGGCTGAATGATATATTAGGGACAGTCAATTCACAGAAAGATAACAACTTTTCACATAAGTACAGTAGAGAATTAAACTGCTTCTGACCCTTTTTAGTATAAAGCCTAATAATCTGGCAAACATTGTGTTTATTATATGTCACCACATCTATGTTTTCCTTATATGTACCATTGTTTCTTCATAGAAATATCATTGTCCATCTTCTGGATCTCCTCTGGTATTGAAAACAGTTTAGAAAATATGATGCATGATTTGTCTTTATTATAATGTAACTATGCACAAATTAATTTGATGGAAAATCTACTGCTGTATACAGCTCACTCAGTACCAACGGATCAGACTAGAGATGAATATTGTGTGGTGCAAGCTCCGATGCCAGGAAAGGAGAATGATCATAGGGGATGTAAAGAATTTGAGGCAGATAACACAGATGGCTGCTGGTACAGAGCCTGCTGTGAAGCCAGGTAGAACCTAGGCATATGTCAGGAGAGATGGGACACACGTAGGGGGCAAAACATCCAAAGGACTAACACATACGTGGGATGCATGGAGGTAGGCACACGAGCCTGCAGACGGACAAATTCAGACAGTCTGGTGAAGGCAAGGACCAAGACTAAGGACTTTACCTCTGACACCAAAGTCATACTTAGACACAACTGAGGCAAAGGTGTCATTCTGCTATAAATAGTTAGTTAAAGAACATATTATATCACTATTCACATTTGGGATGCCCAAACATCTGATGTCAGCCATTTTGTGCTGATTTATAACTACTAGACATCCAACCTGAGACATCATTCATCATTGAGAAACATTACGATTATTCTCCATCTTGGCTTATGAGGCCTAAATATAAACTAGCAACTACTGGCTTTTGTTTCCTATAGATATTTCTTTTTAAACATGAAGTAAAAACCAGACAAAATGATACTTCCATAAGTTATGCAATAATAAGTTATTGTATTATCATGATTATAATATCAGTACTGATCGCAGAATAGTTTGATGTGTAGTTTATCAGGCTTCTTCATTGACTAACCTCACTGTGATCTCAACTGTGATCTAATATTTTTCATCGCTTTTTGATTTATCTCTTGTAAATAACTTCTTACAACGTGATTGCTGAATCTAAATGTGAACTTTGCTAGGTCAGTGATATACATACACTAAAATTTTGAGAAATGAGAGTACTTTGAGGAAATAGCAATTTTAAAAAGCAAATCCATTTCTTACTTCCTCATAAAGTCATCACAAAAATTAGAGGGTGGCTAGAAATGAGGAATTATAAAAACAAAAAGTCCAGAACATAGAAAATAATGGTTACTAAATATTATTTTAAAAATTTCTATGTTGAGATGGGTTTTAGTTTTACTATATAATATATTTGGTTAGTGATAGAAAATTTGTCTTTATTCAGTTCCTTGTGACTAAGAAACAGACTAATGTTTAAATGGAAAAGCATTTTAAAGAGATGCTTTCTATCTTGTGAAAAACACGGCTTAAAACACAGATGAATCTTATTTCGCCTCAATCTTTTACACACTGCTCAGTCCAAAGTTCCTTCCCAACACCTAATCTGAAATATGACTTTGATCTCAGTCATTTCGTGCACTGTGTCAGAGGATAATAAATGTAAATGTAACATTTAAACTATCAGTAATTCATTCTGTAAGAGCAGTTCAAAGGGAGTGTCAGTTGAAGCTATTGATTGAGATGTGAAGTTTCTAAGACTCTTCATGCATCTTCTTATTTAAATTCTAGTAGAATTTATATGGAAAGCCACCAAACAGATTAAGCAAAAACAGCCTGCTTAGTTACATACATTTTAATCTATAATTCACATGTTGGAACCTTATTTTCCAGACATTTATACATTTGTATTCAAACAATGTGAAAGTAAATGTTTCTTCTACTCTCTGGACCAGACAAAAGGCATGCAGGTATCAGCACAAAGCTGCATGTCATGTTTCAGTTTTCTATTAAAGAATATCATGCATAATTTTAGCAATCAAAATAATTAAGCTTCATTTAATGTATGTGACAAAAGTTGTAATATATGGTTTTAATTATGATGTTGTAACAATACGTTTCCTTCACGACGTTAACATCTGTTCAAAAAGATAAATAAAACAATGGGGAGTAAGTTTGCCTCATCCATTACAAAGCAAAGGATGTTTATAGAAACATTTTAATCATTTAAATTGTTGATGTAGTTTGATGGCAAACTGTCTCACTGAAACATATGGTTTTCATTGTCTGACTCATATTTTGCCTTCTCAGTGGGGAATTCACTTGAACTGATATTACCATAATAATAAAAGAGATTTACTGATACTCATTTCTCAATAAGCAGATGTTGATTTCTACAGAGGTCAAAGCAAAGAGTACCTGTAAAGTAAATTACAAAAATCTCTGTTAATGGCTATCAGATAGTTAACATTTAACACTGTTCAGAATGTTTGTTTCACTGAAACAAATGTGATATATATATATATATATATATATATATATATATATTTGATATATATATATATATATATCTCAAACGTGCACAGCATTATAATGCTTATTCCCAAGGACTTAGGCATGGCTGTTTTTAAAACTAGTGCACAATGAATACATTCCTTGTTGAGTTGCATAGACCAGATGGAATGCAAAGCTTATTGTGAGAAGGCAAACACTCTTGGCTTTGCTTGAACCAACATGTGGATCTTTTCATCCTTTAAAGCATTTTTGAAGTCTTCATGCTCTTGGCAAGCAACGGAGCAAAATGATTCAATAGAAAAACTGTTCTCAACTAGAAGTAGGCTACCTAGGAATTAGTGTCGTCTCTCGACTATGCTGGTCATCAAACAGAAAGCAATTATGAAGGCTTAGAGAGAAACCTTTTAAGTCATATTCCTGGGATGAGAACAAATTTCCACCATATTGTCAGATGGAGGATACATAGCAAAGGTAACACTGGTATAGAGAGCAGTTCCTGTATGAGATGTCTGAACAATGAGTGCTTATTACAAAGCATGAGTAGAGTGAAAACCCCTCCTGCTGTTACCTTAAAAAACATCTTCAGTCAGAATGCATTTACATACTGTAATGAATATTAATTTACAAATCTGGATTTTATACAGAAACCAGGTTAACAGAGATGAGTTAAGGCAACTGATGTATGCAGGAAACTGAAGAGAAAAGGTAGAATGTCAATGTTCGGATTTTAGAATAGTTTATAGACATTTAAGTTCAACCTACTTTGAATTGAGTTTGGAGTAATTAACCACTTAATAGAAGGAACTCTTGCTCAGATAAATAGTTTAGAATCATTCTTGCAAACTACCCTACTTTACCTTCATACAATGTGTGTTGTTTTATTTTGTTGTTATTAAATATGTTTTTTTTAGAATTTTATCCATGCAAATAATGAATACTGGTTACCCTCATCTCCCATTCTTTCCTAATTTCCTCCTGTACCTTTCATAGAGTTACTATTTTGACTTAAACGTTTTTCTATTTCTCACTTTGTACTGCCAAAATTCTAGTTCAAGTCAGCATCGTTTCTTGATTAAGCAATATAGAATTTCCCAAATGATTTCTCTGAGTTTCCAGCCAATTCTTCTATCCACTGACTTTATAAGATAATACATTAAAATCATATATACATGTGTGTTTACAGATTGAGACAAGAGATTCCTCATGTGAAAACACTTGAATGCATTATCGTCTTCTTACAGTAACATCTAAGCCTATGAGAATGTGCCTTTCATCTTACTCCCAGGGTCATTTTCTCCTTGATTTATATGCTTAACACACCCTGTTTTGCACCTGCCTCAGTATTTTTGTTATGTGTTCTTATGATTGACATCAGTTATCTTTTTACTGCCTGGTTGGTTTTGTCATGTTTTTAATCTCTTATTTTATATCTCTCAATTACTCTGTCTATATGCTATTGTGCATTCTTTATTTAAATTTGAATTGATTACTCCTTTTATGGGCCTATTAGATTACTATCATGCTCTCTTGCATACGTTTTAAGTTAATAAGGTAAAGGGACATGCCTGCTTTATTTTCAATACTATAAATCCAAATCACAGGCTGCTATCTGAAGACATTAAGCTGTTTACTTATTTCTGCAATAAAATGTTGATGATTTTTAGTGATTCTTTAATTTTTCAAAGAATAATACATCAATATTAAATTTCTAAAATCAAGGACATCTATAACCCAAAGTGATACTGATTTTATTCTCTAGTCCTTTACTATATTAACTGTTTTGATCAGGATTTCCAAGAAAGAATAAAATACACACACACACACACACACACACACACACTCACAGAGAGAGAGAGAGAGAGAGAGAGAGAGAGAGAGAGAGAGAGAGAGAGAGAGAGGAAAAACCTTATTACTAATAAGTACTACTTGGTAGTAGTAACTGAGAATTCCACCATAGACTATACCCAAGATACAACATGATTGGCTGCATTGTAGAAACAGAACTATTGCCTAATTCTTTTTATGAAACCACAATTACCCTAATACTTCAGCTACATAAAAACTGTACAAAGACTGAATAAAATACATAGTTCTTGTATGAAAAAAGATGTAAAACCTCTCAATATAATACTTACAAGCTTAATCCAAGAACACACCAAAAAGACCATTTACTATGAACAATTAGGCTTCATCTCAGACAAGCAGAAATGGTTCAACACATAGAAATTGATAAATTAAATCCACCTTATAAATACACTGAAAGTCAAAAAATCATATAATTATTTCATTAAATGCAGAAAAGACATGTGACAAAACTCAACAGCCTTCATGGTAGAAGTCCTGTAGAAATTAAAGATAAAAGAAGCACACATAAACACCAAAAATGTGATTTATGGCAAGTCCACATCTAAATGGAGAGCGACTCTAAGAAATTCCACTAAAAACAAGAACAAGATTAAGATTGCTCTCCCTTTCCATATCTATTCCATATTGTATTTGGAGTGACAAGACAACTGAAAGAAATCAAGGGAAATAAAATAAAAGGTAGAAAGTCAAATTATATTTATTTGCAGATGATATAATTATATATACAAATGAACCTAAAAGCTCATCAGAAAACTACTGCTCATGAACATTTTCAGCAAAATAATAGGATACAAAATTAACACAATAATCAGCAGTTTTTCTATATCCAAATAGCTATTAGATTTAGAAAGAAATCTAAAGAAACTTTTCACAAGAGCTTCGTAATTTAACATCTTGATTTAACTCTAACGAAGCAAGGTAAAAAAGTGTATGATATAAACATTATGAAACTAAGGAGGAGACATAAAAAATTAGAAAGGACTTTCATAAGCATGGATCTGTAGGATTTAATTAGTGAAAGTGACCTTAAAGCAATCTACAGCATCAAAGAAATCTTCATCAAAATTCCAAAAGCATTCTTCACAAAACGTAAAATGATAATTTTCAGATTCATGTGGAAACACAAGAAAACAGAAGATAGATATAAAAATCCTTTATAATAAAAGAGCTGCTGTAGGTCGTACCATCACTGTTCTCAAATTGTACACAACCAACCGAAATCACATACACATGCACACATGAGGACACCTGATTGTTGATGAACAGGCCAGAAATATACACGGGGAAAAAGACAGCATCCTCACCAAACCCATGAACTTGATTGCTACATGTGGAAGAATGAAAAAAGGTTTACGCAAACTTAACTCAAAATAGATGAAAGCGCTCAATAGCAGGGTAGGTATACTGAAGCTGACAGATGAGAAAGTGGAAAATAGACTTGAATTCCTTTTCACAGGAAAAGAACTTCTGAGCAGAACACAGCAAAAGAATTAAGAAAATAGTTAATGAATAGACCTCATGAAATTCAAAAGTTTCAGTGCAGCAAAATGCAGCAATTGCACAAAATAGTACCCTACAGAATGGGAAAAGACTTTTTTTTTTTTTTACTAACTACACATATGATAGAGAGCTAATATCTAAAATAAAGAACTCAAAACTGAATATAAAGATGACTAAGCCAATTAAAAATAGGGTACATATTGAAAGAGTTTCAAAAAGAAGAAAAACAAAGGGCTGAAAACCATATAAAGAAGTGCTCAATGCCCTTCATTATCAAGAAATTGCAAATCAGAACTACTTTGAGACTTCGTCCTGCACTAGTCAGAATAACCACAGTCAATGAAACAAATAACAGCTCATGCTGCAGAGAATATGAAGTAATGGGAAACTTAGGCATTGCTGATGGGAGTACAATCTTTTTTTTAAATTTGAATGTTTTTTATTTACATTTCAAATGCTATTCACTTTCCTGGTTTACCCTCCATAAGCTCCCTATATCATCCCCTGCTACCTTCTTCTATGAAGGGGTTCCCCCTCCTCAACCACCCTTCTTCCTGCCCTGACATTCCCCTACACTGGGGGGTCCAGCCTTGGCAAGACCAAGGGTTTTTCCTCCCATTGGTGCCCAACAAGGCCATCCTCTGCTACATATGCAGCTGGAGCCATGGATCTGTCCATGTGTACTCTTCAGTTAGTGGTTTAGTTCCTGGGAGCTCTAGTTGGTTGGTATTGTTCTTATGGGGTTGCTAGCCCTTTCAGCTCCTTGAAACCTTTCTCTAACTCCTCCAGTGGGGACCCCATTCCAGATCAATAGTGTAGTGCTAGCATTTGCCTCTGTATTAGTTTTGGTATATATGTATATATGGGTTGGACCCCCAGGTGAGGCATGCTATGAAAGGCCACATTTTCAGTCTCTGCTCCAAATCTCCTATGAATATTTTTATTCTACCTTTTAAGAAAGACTGAAACATCTGCACTTTGGTCACCCTTCTTCTTGAGCTTTATGTGGTCTGTGGATTATATCTTGGGTAATTCAAGATTTGGGGATAATATCCACTTATCAGTGAGGGCATACCATGTTTTTGGTTTTGTTTTGTTTTGTTTCTGATTGGGATACCTCACTCAGAATGACATTTTCTGGTTCCATCCATTTGTCTATGACTTTTATGAAGTCACTCTTTTTGATAGCTGAATAGTACTCCATTGTGTAAGTGGACTGAATTTTTGGTATCCATTCCTCTGTTAAAGGCAATCGAGCTTCTTTCCAGCTTCTGGCTTTTATAAATAAGGCTGCTATGAACACAGTGGAGCATGTCTCCTTGTTATATGTTGGAGCATCATTTGGGTGTATGCCCAATAGCAATATATTTGGGTCCTCAGGTACTACTTTATCCAATTTTCTGAGAAAACCTCACACTGATCTACAGAATGATTATACCAGCCTGAAGTCCCACCAACAATGAAGGAGTGTTCCTCTTTCTCCACATCCTCCCCAGCATCTGCTGTCACCTGATTTTTTGGTCTTAGCCATTCTGACTGGCACGAGATGAAATCTCAGGGTTGTTTTGATTGGTGTTTCCCTGAAAACTAAGAATGTTGAACATTTTTTAGGTACTTCTCAGTCATTTGATATTACATAGGTGAGAATTCTGTGTTTAGCTCTGCACCCCATTGTTTTAATAGGGATATTTGACTCTCTGGAGTCTAACTTCTTGAGTTTGTGGAATATATGCAATATTAGCCCTGTATCATATGTAGGATCAGTAAAGATTTTTCTCAATCTGTTGGTTGCAGTATGTCCTAATGACAGTGTCCTTTACCTTACAAAAGTTTTGCAATTTTATGAAATCCCATTTGTGGATTCTTGATCTTACAGCAAAAGCCTTTGGTGTTCTAGTCAGGAAAATTTCCCCAGTGCCTTTGTGTTCAAAAATATTCCCCAATTTTTCTTCTATTAGTTTGAGTGTATATGGTTTTATGTGGAGGTTCTTGATCAACTTGGACTTAAGCTTTGTACAGGGAGATAAGAATGGTCGATTTTCATTCTTCTACATGCTGTTAAATAAGCATCAACTGTTGAAAATACTATCTTTTTATTTACTGGATGGTTTTAGATTTTTGTCAAAAGTCAAGTGACCATAGGTATGTGGGTTCATTACTGGGTCTTCAATTCTATTCCACTGATCTACCATCCTGTGTCTGTAGCAATTTCATATAGATTTTTATCACTATTACTCTAATACATCTTGAGTCAGGGATGGTGATTCCTCCAGAAGTTCTTTTTTTTTGTTGAAGATAGTTTTTGCTATCCTTGGTTTTTTGTAATTCCAGATGAATTTACCAATTGGTCTTTCTAACTTTATCAAGAATTGACTTGGAATTTTGATAGGGATTGAATTGAATCTGTAGATTGCCTTTGGTTAAATGGCCATTTTTATTATATTAATTCTGACAATCCATGAGCATGGGAGATCTTTCCATCTTCTGAGATGTTCTTCAATTTCTAGAAGTTCTAGACTAGAAGTTCTTGTCATGCAGATCTTTCACTTGCTTGGTTAAAGTCACACTGGGGTATTTTATTTGGTTGATATTTTTGTTCTTCTTATAGGGCTGAAAACCCCTTCAGCTCCGTCTGTCCTGTCTCTAACTCCTCCATCATGGATCTCATTTCCAAGCTAAGGGTTGGCTGCGAGTATTTACCTCTGTATTTGTCAGGCTCTGGCAAATCCTCTCAAGAGACAGCTATACCAGGCTCCTATAAACATGTACTTCTATGTTTTTGCAAAAGTGTCTGTGTTTGGTGACTGTATATGGGATGGATCCCCAAGTGGGACAGTCTCTGAATGGCCTTTTTGTCAGTCTCTACTTCATGTTTTATCTCTGTATTTCCTCCTATGAGTATTTTGTTCCCCCTTTTAAGGATGACTGAAGCATCTGCACTTTGTTCTTTCTTCTTCTTGAGCATCATATGGTCTTTAAATAGAATTTTGGAAATACTGAGCTTTTGGGCTAATAACCACTTATCAGTGAGTGCATACCATGTGTGTTCTTTTGTAATTGGGTTATGTCAAACAGCATGATATATTCTAGTTCTATCCATTTGCCTTAGAATTTCATGATCATTGTTTTAATAGCTGAGTAGTATTCAATTGTGTAAATTTACCATATTTTCTGTATCCATTGCTTTGTTGAAAGACATCTGGCTTCTTTCTAGCTTCTGGCAATTATAAATAAGGCTGCTATGAACAAAGTGGAACATGTGTCCTTATTATAGGTTGGAGTATCATTTGGTTATATGCCCAGTAGTGGTATTGCTGGGTCCTTAAGTATTACTATGTCCAGTGTTCTGAGGAATCTCCAGAATGATTTCCAGAGTGGCTTGCAATCCCACCAACAATGGAGGAGTCTGTTGTCACCTGAGTTTTTGTCCTTGGTCATTCTGACTGGTGTGAAGGAGAATCTCAGTGTTGTATTGATTTGCATTTCCCTGATGAAAAATATGTTGAACATTTCTTTAGGTGCTTTTCAGTCATTCTATATTCCTCACCTTAGAAGTATTTGTTTAGCTCTGTACCCCATTTTTAATAGGGTTATTTGATTCTCTGGAGTCGAACTTCTTGAGTTCTTTTTTTATTTTAGATATTAGCCCTGGATCAAATGTAAGATTGGTAAAGCTCTTAACCAATCTGTTGTTTATGATTTTGTCCTATTGACAGTGTCCTTTGCCTTACAGAGGCTTTGCAATTTTATGACGTCTCATTTGTCTATTTTTGATCTTAGTGCATAAGCCATTGTTATTCTGTTCTGGAAAATATCCACTGTGCCCATGTGTTCAAGGATTTTCCCCACGTTCTCTTCTATTAGATTCAGTACATCTGGTTTTATGTGGAGGCCCTTGATCCAGTTGGATTTGAGCTTCATAAAAGGTGATAAGAATGAATCATGTTGCGATCTCTGCCTGTGCTTAGAGCTGAAAACCAGTCACCAGGAGCAATGACACACTTGTGAGCAGAGGGAACACCACTCTTCTGCTAAGAAAGATCAGCCTGGAGTCCTCAGGACACACAAACCCAGGAGCAGTCTAGGACAGAACCATTCTGGTTTCTGCCTACACCCAAAGCTGAAACTATCCCACAGCTCTCTGTACCCAAATCCCATGCAGGAGAGAGCTGGACTCTCAGAAGTGCACACAACCCTGAGAGCTCAGGCAGACTACCACTTCTGCTCATGTTCCTGGCCCAAGAGGAAATCACCTGGAACCCTCTGGACACAGGGACCTAGGAGCTGTCAGGGAAAGGATCCTTCCCATTTCTGCCTGTGCCCAAAGCAGAAAGAGATTGGCCAGGAGTGCTGACACACCTGATAGCAGAGGTAAGACCACCACTTCTGCTCTGAGTGACCTGCCCACATTCCTCAGCACACAGGAACTCAGGAGCAGTCTTTGAAAGGACCTTTCCAGTTTCTGCCTACACTGGGAGCTGACCAGGTTCCACAGTTCTCAGTACCCAGATCCTTCTGGGAGAAAGACAGTATCTAGGAGTGCTGACACACAGGCTTTCAGGAAGTTCAAGTCACTGTCAGAGACAGCAAGACCTAACTGACAGTGAAGACAGACAAGGAGGCAAGTACAAAAACATAAGCAACAGAAACCAAGACTACTTGGCATCACCAGAGCCCAGTTCTCCTTAAAAAGCAAATACTGGATATCAGAACACACAGGAAAAGCAAGATTTGGACTTAAGATCGCATCTCATGATGATGCTAGAGGACATTAAGAAGGACATAAATAACGCCCTTAAAGAAACACAGGACAGCACAGGTAAACAAGTAGAAGCTCTTAAAGAGGAAACACAAAAATCCCTTAAAGAATTACAGGAAAATACAACCAAATAGGTGAAGGAATTGAACAAAACCATCCATGGTTAAAAAATGTGAAGAGAAACAATAAAGAAATCACAAAGGAAGATGACCCTGGAAATCGAAAAACTAGGAAAGAGAACAGGAGTCACAGATGCAAGCATTGCCAACAGAATGCAAGAGAGAGAAGAGAGAATCTCAGGGCAGAAAATACCATAGAAAACATTGACACAACCATCAAAGTAAATGTAAATGCAAAAACCTCCTGACCCAAAACATCCAGGAAGTTCAGGACACAAAGAGAAGATCAAAACTAAGGATAATAGGTTTAGAAGAGAGCGAAAATTCCTAACTTAAAGGGCCAGTAAATATCTTCAACAAAATTATAGAAGAAAATGTCCCTAACCTAAAGAGATGCCCATAAACATACAAGATGCCTATAGATATCCAAATAGATTGGATCAGAAAAGAAATTCCTCCAGTCACATAATAGTTAAAACACCAAATGGACAAAACAAAGCTTATTAAAAACAGTAAGGGGAAAATGTCAAGTAACTAATATAGGCAGATATATTAGCATTACACAAGACTTCTCTCCAGAGACTATGAAAGCCAGAAGATCCTAGGCAGATGTCATACAGACCCTAAGAGAACACAAATGCCAGCCAAGGCTACTATATCCAGCAAAACTCTCAATTAGCATAGATGGAGAAGCAAAAATATTTCTTGACAAAAACCAAACGTACACAGTATCTCTCCACAAATCAAGCCCTACAAAGGCTAATATGGAAACCTCCAATACAAGGAAGGAAACTACAACTAGAAAAAGCAATAAAGTAATCTGCTTGCAAGGACCCCAAAAGAAGAGAGACACACAAACATAATTCTACCTCTAACAACAACAACAAAATAACAGGAAACAACAATTCCAGGTCTTTAATATCTCTTAACATCAATGGACTCAATTCCCCAATAAAAAGACATAGACTAACAGACTGGATATATAAAGAAGACTCAGCATTTTGCTGCATGCAGGAAACACACCTCAGTGACAAAGGCCAACACTACTTCCAAGTAAAGGACTAGAAAACTATTTTCCCAGCAAATGGTCTGAAGAAAAATAGTTGGATTAGCCACTCTAATATCTAATAAAATAGACTTTCAACCAAGAGTTATCAACAAAGATTAGGAAGGACACTTCATATTCATAAAAGAAAAACTCCACCAAGATGAATTCTCAACCCTGAATATCTATGCTCCAAATGCAGTGGCACCTACATTCATAAAAGAAACCTTACTAAAGCTCAAAGCACACATTGCAATACACACAATAATAGTGTGAGACTTCAACATCCCACTCTCATAATTAGACAGATCATGGAAATAGAAACTAAACAGAGACAGAGAAACTAACAAAAGCTATGAATCAAATAGATTTAACAGATATCTATAGAACATATCATCCTAAAACAAAAGAATACATCTTCTTCTTAGCACCTCAGGGTACCTTCTCTTAAATTGACCATATAATCGGTCACAAAACAGACCTCAACAGATGCAGTAAGACTGAAATCTCATGAATCTTATCAGATCACAATGAACTAAAGCTGGTCTTCAATAATGACAAAAATGACAGAAAGCTCACCTACAGATGGAAGGTGAACAATGCTTTACTCAATAATAACTTGGTCAAAGAAGAAATAAATTAAAGACTTTATAGAATTTAATGAAAACGAAGGCACAAACTTATGGGACACAATGAAAGCAGAGCTAAGAGGAAAAATCATAGCTCTGAGTGCCTTCAAAAAGAAAATGGAGACAGCATACAGTAGCAGTTTGACAGCACATCTAAAAACTATAGAGCAAAAATAAGCAAATATACCCAACAGGAGTAGAGGGAGGAAATCATCAAACTCTACTTGAAATCAACCAAGTAGAAACAAAAGGAACTATAAAAGAATCAACAAAACCAGGAGCTGGTTCTTTGAAAAAATCACCAAGATAGATAAAACCTTAGCCAGACTAACCAGAGGGCACAGAGAGTATATCAAAATTAACAAAGTCAGAAATGAAAAGGGAGACATAGCAGTAGAATCTGAGTAAATTCAAAAAATCATCAGATCCTACTACAAAAGCCTATATTCAATATAACCTGAAAATATGGATGAAGTAGACAATTTTCTAGAAATTTACCAGGTACCAAAGTTAAATTTGGACCAGACAAACCACCTAAACAGTCCCATAATCCCAAAAGAAATAGAAGCAGGTATTTAAAGTCTTACAACCAAAAAAATCCCAGGACCAGAACGGCTTAGTGAAGA
This sequence comes from Rattus rattus, assembly GCF_011064425.1. Taxonomy (NCBI): domain Eukaryota; kingdom Metazoa; phylum Chordata; class Mammalia; order Rodentia; family Muridae; genus Rattus; species Rattus rattus. The sequence goes on from NC_046157.1 coordinate 124,879,977, forward strand.
ATTCTATCTGTCCTTCATAGAAGACCTAATACCAATACTGTCCAAAATATTCCAAAAAATAGAAGCAGAAGAAACACTACCCAATTACTTCTCTGAATTCAGTTACACTTATACCTAAAGCTCACATAGACCCAACAAAGGAAGAGTACTCCAAACCAATATCCCTTATGAATATTGACACAAAATTACTCAAAAAAATTCTCACAAACCCAATACAAGAACACATCAAAACGATCGTGATCCATCATGATCGAGTAGGCTTCATCTCAGGGATACAGGGATAGTTCAATATATGGAAATCCATCAACATAATCTACTATATAAAGAAACTCCAAGATTAAAACCACATGATCATGGCATTAGTTGATGAGAATGCATTTGCCAAAATTCAATACTCCTTCATGTTATAAGGTTTAGAAAGATCAGAAATTCAAGGTCTATACCTAAACATAGTAAAAGCAATATACGGCAAACAAGTAGCCAACATCAAACTAAATGGAGAGAAATTTGAAGCAATTCCACTAAAATCAGGCACTAAACAAGGCTGCCCACTCTCTCCCTACTTATTGAATATAGTATTCGAAGTCCTAACCAGAGCAATCGGACAATAAAAGGTCAAAAGGATACAAATTGGAAAGGGAAAAGTCAACATATCTGTATTTGAAGATAATATGATAGTATACTTCAGTTACCCCAAAAGTTCCACCTGAGAAGTACTAAGCCTGCTAAATAACTTCAGCAAAGTGGCTGGGTATAAAATTAACTCAAACAAATCAGTAGTCTTCCTCTACTCAAAGGATAAGCAGGCTGATAAAGAAACTAGGGAAATGACACTCTTCACAATAGTCACAAATAACATAAAATACCTTAGTGTGACTCTAACCAAGCTAGTGAAAAATCTATATGGCAAAATCTTCAAGTCTCTGAAAAAGAAACTGAAGAAGATCTCAGGAGATGGAAAGATCTCCCATGCTCTTATGCAGGATTAATAAAGTAAAAATGGCCATCTTGCCAAAAGCAATCTGCAGATTCAATGCAATCCACATCAAAATTCCAACTCAATTCTTCATAGAGTTAGAAAGAACAATTTGCAAATTCATCTGGAATAACAAAAAAACCAGGATAGTGAAAACTATCTTCAACAATAAAAGAACTTCACCATCCCTGACCTCAAGCTGTATTAGAAAGCAATAGTGATAAAAACTGTATGGTATTGGTACAGAGATAGTTAGAGAAGACCGAGAAATGCATCAACGTACCCATTGTCACTTGATCTTTGACAAAGTAGCTTAATCCATCCAGTGGGAAAAGATAACTGGTTCAACTGGAGGTCAGGATGTAGAAGACTACAAATCCATTCATTGTTACTGCCCTGTACAAAGCTTAAGGTAAGTGGATCAAAGACCCCCACATAAAACCAGATACAATGAAACTAATAGAAGAAAAGGTGGGGAAGATTCTCGAACACATGGGCACTAGGGATAATTTCCTAAACAGAACACCAATGGCTTATGCTCTAAGATTAAGAATTGACAAATGGGATCTCATAAAACTGCCAACCTTCTTTCAGGCAAAGGACACTGTCATTAGGACAAATTGGCAACCAGCCAATTGGAAAAAGATCTTTACCAATCCTACATCTGATATAGGGCTTATATCTAATATATACAAAAAACTCAAGAAGTTAGACTTCTTTTAACTTCTTCTAACAAATAACACCGCTAAAATGGGCTTTGTAGCTAAACAAAGAATTCTCAGCTGAGGGATCTTATGACTGAGAAGCACCTAAAGAAATGTTCAACATCCTTAGTCATCAGGGAAATGTGAGTCAATACAACCCTGAGATTCCACCCCACACCAGTCAGAATGGCTAAGATCAAATACTCAGGTGAAAACAAATGTTGGCTAGGATGTGGAGAAAGAGGAATACTTCTCCATTGTTGGTGGGATTGCAAGCTGGTACAACCACTCTGGAAATCACTCTGGAGATTCCTCAGAAAACTGGACATAGTGCTACCTTAGGGCTATACCACTTCTGGGTGTATACCCAAAAGATGCTCCAACATATAACAAGGACACCTGCTCTACTATGTTCATAGTATATTTATATTTATAATTTCCAGAACGGGGAAAGAACCCAGATTTCCTTTACCAGAGGAATAGATAGTGAAAATGTGTGTGTGTGTGTGTGTGTGTGCACATGCATTATGCATATGTCCACATATGTATAATGAGAAAATTTAAGAGATAAAATTTGAGAATGTATTTGTAAGCCTGCTGATTGAAGTTTCATTTCAAAATTTTGTAACATGTAATCATAAGCATAATGTAAGCTTGCCTCTGTATCTATTTTCTATTCTCTTAATTGCCTGGTCATAAAACATCAGAATGGTTTAGAGAATTGGAGATCCTCTTAAGGAAACCAGCTAAAATAGGTTAGTTTAAATTGGCTACACAAAAGAGTGAACAATCCTTTGAAGAGCGCATCCCATAAAATGACATTTGTAAGGCCTCCTAATTACCCCAGACATCACATAGACCATTAGATCAGGAAGAATACCAGTATCTTTATAACAAATATTAATCATTGGTGTCAGAATCTACAACCCCGTAAAGTCCTGAGGACCAGCCAAATGATTGGAAATATGCAACCTTGGAGGCTGGGAGGAGGGTGCACCTTCTAGTAAGTACCAGAGACCTGGGAGGTGAGACACTCTTAGGACTCAAAGGACTTAGATGAAATGCCCAAGAGTGGGCATAAGGAGCTTGTAGAGTGTACCCCCAGTAGAAAAACAGGGCATCAAGTGCATGGAAGGAGTTGCCATCACACATTCAAAACTCTGAACCAGAATTGCAGGAGAAGAACCTTAGGAAAAGGCAGTCCAGTGACTGGCCCAACATGGGATCTATCTCAGGGGAGGCTGTTAGCCCTTACACTATTACTGTTGCTATGGTGTGCTAAAAGACAGGATCCTAGCATGGCTGTTCTCTAAGAGGTCCAACAAGCAGCTGATTGAGGCAGATGCATGTACTTAGACCCAACCAATGGACTGAAGTCGTGGACCCATGTGGTTGAATTAGGAAAAGGCCAGAAGTAGCTGAGGATGAGGCGGGAAACCTCATAGGAAGACCAGCAGTCTCAACCAACCTGTATTCCTGAGATCTCCCAGACATGCATTGAGCCATCAACCAGGCAGCATACAGGAGCTGAGCCGAGGCCACTAACACATATACAGCCCCTAACATATATTCAACAGAGGACTGACTGCCTATTCTGGCCTCAGTGAGAGAAGATGCGCCTAATCTGTGAGAGACTTGAGGCCCCAGGAAGTTGTGGGGAGGGGATATGCGGTAGGGTGGGAGATATCCTCTTGGAGAGAAGGAATGGGGTGAGGAACTGTGAGAGGGAAGATGGGGAGGTGGGCAATGACTGGACTGTAGAAGAGAATGGCTTTATTTGACATCAATGGAAGGGGAGGCCTTTGGTCTTGTAGAAGTTGATGCCCCAGCGTAGGAGTAGGAAGATGGTAGAGCAGTGAGGAAGGAGTAGGTGAGTGCGTGGAGGAGCACCCTCATAGAGGTAAAAGTGTGGAGAAAATGGGCGATAGGATGGGGGTGTTGTGGAGGGGTAACCTGGAAGGATGATACCATTTGAAATGTAAACAAACAAAATAATTAAAAAGAAAGAAACAAAAAAACAAACCAAAAAACCCAAAACAACAGCAACCAAACCAAACCAAACAAAACAAACAAAAAACAAATAAAAGCCCAATAAATTATTTTTCTTTACCTTAAAAGGTTCTTGGTTTAATCAGAAGACATAAATTGTTATGTAAAGATTATGTCAAGTCGCACAGTAAAAATTGATCTATTCTGCATGGAGTTGTGTATAAGGCAAAAAGAAACCATAGGCAGTTGATCTACCATACTTAAAAATTACAAAAAGTTTAAATGTAAATAAAAATATCCATTAAAAATTACAAAAAGTGGTTTGGCTATTGAGTGAATCCCCTCTCTTTATCTCATCAGACGTTATCATGGCATTGTGTCAAAAGAATGCATTTTGACTGACATATTTAAAAAAAAATGAGACCACATTGAACTAAGGTTTGCTGTACTCCGTTGCTATACTTTATTATTATTGTTTATTGTTCTTACTCTCATTGATTTACAAATAAACAATGCCTTAAGTATGGTTGAATAGAGAAATGCAGCACAACTTAATGTGTGATTATATCCAAAAAGCTCAGCGTCGATTACAGTATCTATTAGTTTCTATACAGTATATATTATAGCACCAATTACAGATATTGTAAGCAAATTTACAACCTTGGTAAATTGTAGGTAACTGAGACTAACTAGAGACTGTCTATACATAGTGCTAGGTGACCTTGGTTTGTAGGCATTTAGAGTACTGAAATTTTTTATAAATAAAGGGCAGTATTGGAATAGTAATATTTCATTCTTAGTTATTCTTTTTTATACTTTTTCAAATCTTCCAGGAAAAATTTTGATAGACTATCATTTATTCCTTGTGCTATCCCACCCTAATTTCATTTTTCAAATATATTGAAGATGCTCCTATTATAAATCACACCTGATAAATTCAATATCTGCTTTCTTTCTGAATCTCATTCTTTGGTTAGTAATTTCAGCTAATTTTCATCCATTATAGGCTCCATAATTTTAAAAGGTTTAATTTCATGTGCCTGTAAATTTGTCTCAAAAATGTTTTGAGAACTCATTTTGAACAATGTCATTAGGAGTTGCTTATTCGCCAAAAAAGGTTTGAGAGATTAGTTACACAGAGCCCACATGGCTTTCAGAATGAGCTTAGAATCCATCCATCTCTTGTCATTTGTGAGTAGGCAAAGCTCTGTAGACATGAATTTATTGTTCTTCTTTATTCTCATAAAAACCAAGACTGACAAAATCTGCATGGTAATGATTCCCTGTCTTTAGCGTTGCTAGGAACATTAATTCAATATTGGTGGATGACGCCTCTCAAAAGTGTTGTCTTGTACAAAGGTCTTCTGAGTTTCTATTTTGCCCACTGTTATGTTCTGATAAGGGCTAACATGTGGCTTATTTAAATCTGAAGTCCAGATTAGGAGGAGTCAAAAGCTAAGTACACACTTTAATAGACTAGACTGTTGTTTTCTCTTCAGAGAAATTATTCTTTCATGTTCTCACCTTGTTCTCTTTGATCAGTGTTACCTTATTCTCAATAACAACAGCAAATAAAATGTGTTTACTTACTTCCTTTCTTTTAGAAGTTGATTCTGTGTTTTTTCCTTAAGTAGTACTTCTATATAGATGACTAAATACAGTTTTTGCATCTCATATATTCTGTTTATAGTTTTCCCCAACAATACTTCTTTATTTTAATTCAGTTCATGAATAGTACATTGAGTTCAAATGTATAAAGCCTGTGTTACAGTTTGTTACTTACTTACTTTCTATTATTTTTGTTGAAGGTTTAAGCAGAGGATCTCACTTTTTGGTCAAGAATGCATATCTCTATAATCTATTGTGTAAAAAAGAATTATGAAAAGTATATTAAAGAATACTTATTATTAAAATTGGGATAGTAATTTAAGTATTAACACTTTATATAAGTATATATGCAGAAAAATCTAATTTAATAAAATAGAATTTGAATTACATTTGATTATCAAATGAGTCTCAGCAGAAATTCAATGAAGAAATGACAATATTACTATGATTTAATATGACTATCACGACAGTCAAAGGAGCAGTATAAAGCCCAATAAAAATCATGCTCAGACTGCAAATTATGTCTTCAGTGGGTAACCTAACTTTACTTATGTGTCAAGTGATACTTCTGTATGAACATAAAATTAACAAAGAAGAAACACCTCCAAACACAGCATTTTTGCAGATTACTCTGCAGTATATTTAAATATTCATATACCATGATTTCAAAACTTACTTTCAATGGAACTTTGTGAGTATGGGTTTATGGTGATCATGATTACTAAGAGGAAAATCATTTTTAAGTAAGAAAAGAGCAATGGAAATATCAAATATTTCAAAATTCTATCATAGAACTTAATTTTTCTTTGTGCCATTTATTAAAAGTGCATGCAATACTAAATTAAACTTTAACTTATTAGAATATTCAAAGGTAGGGAGACAAAGCAGAGAAAAGAATAAAATAAAATGTGCAAAGAAAGACCTCCAATTTATAATTTGTATTCACAGACTAACTTTTAATGAGATGGTTAAGGATATGTTACTTGCCTACTTGTGCAAGGAGTGAGTGTGGTCATGGACTAACAGGCTGAATCAGTCTTGGGACGAGTGGTCTTTGACATGCTGGAAACAGTCTCTGGGGCTCAGTTTATTTACCAACTGTCATAGTTAGCATCAGTTGACATTATGACACACACTACAGTCACCTGTAAAAAGGAAAATTCAATTGAGAAATAACCTCCATTAGGCTGGTCTGTCATGGTTTTTCCTAGAAAATTGACTCTGAAGACATGATTGTCTCTTGGAGTTTATTTTCTTGTGTCTTTTGAAGCACATGGTATGATCAAAAATCAAAACTGATGAACAGAAATTCAATATGTTCTGGATTTCATAGTTAAACATTTTTGAAAAGGTATTTTAATATATTGTTAGTAATTCTAATTTATTTCTAACATGATTAAGCAATAATGGAAGATTTTATTTATTCTTGAATTGTTTATGTTTTATTTTTATCGAAAATAGATTTTCTCCTCACATAATATATACTGACTATTTATGTTTTCCTCTTCTTCTATGCCTCCTGCTTCCTCCATGAATTCACTCCCATCCAGATTTATTGCCTTTCTGTCTCATGAGAAAGCAACCAGGATCCTAAGAGGTAATATTAAAATAATAAAATAAATAAACAAAACAAAACTAACACATCAGAATTGGGTAGAAAAAAACAGAAGAAAATGGGCCCCAAAGAAGGCACATGAATTAGAGACCCACTCAGAAATTCCATAAAAACACTAAACTGGAAGACATACTACATTATGCAAAGGACTTGATGCAGGACCAGGGTATAGTGCTTAGGTCTCTATCAGTGAATTCAGCTTTAAGAATGTTGATTTAGAAGGCCCATTTACTTCATGTGTACCATGCCCTCTGGTTCTTGGGAAGGGATTTAATGAAGACATCTCACTTAGGACTAAGTGTTTCCAGGTCTCTCATTCTCTGCATAATGTTTGGCTGTGCGTCTCTGAATTTCCATCTGCTGCAGAAGGAAGCTTGTCTGATGATGACAGAGCAATGTAATATTCTAAATATAGCAGAATGTCATTGGGCCCCATTTTACTGCAATTTTTAAAAGAATGGTAGTATTTTTTCTGCCTTAAATGCAATCAGATATTGGCAGGTTACTTTTGTGCAACTATTATATAGAGTATATCAAAAGGATTTGCATGTAGGGGTGAAGGTTCTATGTAGGCACCAGCTTGACTTCTCTCATATTCAATCAATGGTGTCTGTGTTGTCTTTAACAATTGGGCTTTGATATCAGTTTGTGGAGAGCAACCTATAGGCTTAGCAACAGCCTGGATTGTTTGGTAGTTCAAACTTCTTTGGTTAACAACTCAATTATATGTCTCTCAATCTAGGTCCTAGAAGCTTTATTTGTGACAAGAGATAGCCAATTGGAACATCACCTTTTCCATTACTTGCTTACTTTATTTAGATTGCCTTGATGCAGGAAATTTTTTCTGTATTAGGTTACCATACTATCCCTTAATGCCCCTTATTTTTAGCTGTCTCTCCTGTATTTCTTCCCTCATCTCTCTCACTTGTTACAACCTCTAAACCCATTCATCCATAGCTATTGTGTTTCCCTTTCCTAACAAGGTCTGCCCCCTAAGTCCATCTCTCTATACCTAACCTCTGTGGTTCTACATATATGTCCTTTTTATTGTTGATTTAACAGCTGATATACACAGTAAGTGAATATAGACCATATTTGTCTTTCTGAATCTAGTATCTCACTCAGACTGAGTTTGTCTATATTCATCCATTTACTTGTAAACTAACTTTCCTTCCTTCTATCTTCCTTCCTTCCTTCCTTCCTTCCTTCCTTCCTTCCTTCCTTTTTTGTGACTAAAGAAGACTCTACTGTAAAAATATTTCATATGTACCTTTTCAATTATTCTGTTGAAGAACATCTAAATTGTTTCCTATTTCTCTCCATTATGACTAGAGCAGCAATAAAAAAGGATTAACAAGTGTCTCTGTATTGCCACATGAAAGAACAAACTACACAATAACCTCTAATCCAATAGATAAGATATAATTGCCCACTTAGACCTACAAAACCCTGTACACATCCATCCATTAAGAATATTCATAACCCACAGTGAACGTGATTGTTGGGGGGATGGCGGTAATGGCAGGTGGACGGGAAGGGGAACACCCATATAGAAGGGGAGGGGGAGGGGTTGGGGGATGTTGGCCCAGAAACCAGGAAAGGGAATAACAATCGAAATGTAAATAAGAAATACTCATGTTAAGAAAGAAATAAAAACAATGACTTCACAAAATTCATAGGAAAATGGATGGAACTAGAAACTATCATCCTGAGTGAGGTAAGGCAATCACAAAAGAAGACACATGGTATGCACTTACTGATTAGTGGATATTAGTCCAAAGGCTCGGATAACCCAAGATACAATCCACAAGCCACATGAAGCTCAAGAAGAAGGATGACCAAAGTGCAAATGCTTCAGTCCTTTTTATAAAGGGGAGCAAAAATTTTCAAAGGAAGAAATAGGGAGACAAAGTTTGAAGCAGAGACTGAAGGAAAGGTCTTCCAAAGACTGCCAACCTGGGGATCTAGCCCAGATACAGCCACCAAATCCAGATAATATTGCTGATGCCAAGAAGTGCATGCTGACAGGAGCCTGATATAGCTGTCTCCTGAGGGACTCTGCCAAAACATGACAAATAGAGAGCTGGACGCTCAAAGCCAAACATTGAACTGAGAACGGGATCCCCAGTGGAGGGGTTAGAGAATGGATTGAAGGAACCGAAGGGGCTTGAAACCCGCTAAGTACAATACCAACCAACCAGAGCTCCCAGGGACGAAACCACTATACAAAAAGTAGACATGGACAGACTCATGGCTCCATTTCCATATGTAGCAGAGGATAGCCTTGTTGGACACCAGCGAGAGGAATAATCCTTGGTCCTGCGAAGGCTCGACCCCCCAGTGTAGGGGAATGTTAGGGTTGGGAGGTGGGAAGATGTGGATGGTTGGATGGGGGAACATCCCTGTACAAGAAGGGTGATGGGGATGGGATAGGGGGTTTATGGATGGGAAACTGGAAAAGAGGATAAAATTTGAAATGTAAATAAAAAATATCTAAAAAGAAAAAAAGCAGAAAGTTTTTGGAAGCTATATAGTATGAATTCTGTTTGTCAAAAATTTCTATGCTAGCTACAGCTGGAAGTAAAAAATCTTATAGTCGTGTTTTCACTATGCTAACTTGTGTTGTATTTTTATGCATTTTATATGGCTCTTTTATATATATATATATATATATATATGAAAGGTAGACATCATCTGGTACAACACAGAAGAGAATAGTTGTTTGATATGTATAAATGTTCTTTATGGTATCCAATGTTAGCAAATCTTTCCTTAAAATAAATACTTGTAAAACTGGAAAAAAATAAAAGAAATTACACTGACAAATTTGAGAGAAATGAAAAAAAAAGAAAGAAATGTGTTTTATAGTAATTATCAGCAGGAATGAAAACAGAAACAGAAGAACTATCTTGGACAAACAACTTTAGATTGCTTACTGGAGGAATGCACCTTCTTGGCATAAAGAAATCCTCTTGCCTTCTTTGTGAAATGAAGAACTTTTCAGTGCAGCTGAGGCTTTCTGGGTTTCCTCCTTCAACAAAGAGCCAGATACTGAGCCAACTCAACCTCTAATTCAATGCAAACAGTAATCTTTGTCCCAATACCTACTACACATCCGCAGATTCTGTGACCTATTGAGTCTAGAAGACACCTTCCTTAGAGTCATCCATTACGACTGCATATAACAATCTTTTTGCCTCCTCTTCTGCATAGATCTCTGATCCTTTAATGAAGGGCTTTACTAAAGATGTATAATTTAGGACTGATGACCTGAAAGTGTTCATATGTTGGCAAATATTTTAATTCCCATCTAATGTAATAAGCAGATACTCTGATGAGAGCTGATTTAAAAGTCGATCAATGGGTATAATAGAATGTCATCAGTTTTTATTTTATTGCTATATTTCTTTAGTAGAATCACAATATTTTGTTTGCTTTGTTTTTTCGTATGCCCATGACTTATCTAGTTGTTGATTTTTGTCCATCTTACTAGTAACAGGTATGGGTTCAATATCATGAACTGATTGGTGGTTGGTTACTCCCATAACAATATTCACCACTATTGCACTCTTATATATCTTGCAAATAGGTAACTATTATTCATTATAGGGATTGTAGCTGGGAGTTATTAATGCTTATCTTTCTCTTCTGGTACTTTTCAGAATACTGTCCGGTACCAAGAATGAACTGAGTGAAGCTTCTACTTAGATACCAGCTTAGTTTCTCTTAGTTCATTGGCATATATAAGCATTGCTTTCAGTGGTAGGGCCTTACCATAGGTTGTGGAGTGTAACCAATATCCTTGATTGTGGTTAAGCCTTCATTATTTACTCAAAAATTGTCTGCCTCTGACCTTCATCTTTTTGAAAATGTAGAAATATTAGATTGCATATGTTACAACCACATGGTAATTCTGTTACATGTTTAAATGTCTTAAAATTTCATACAATTTAAGAACATACCCATTTTTCAAGTTCTATTTTTACATTAGTTTTGCATAAATACATAATCTAAACATAGCAATAAATGAGACATTTCTTGAATGGATGTGTGAATTTTCCTGTAGAATTGGTTTTATTAACAAGTTGTGAGAGCTCCAAGTTTCTATTTGCTCTTACCATATACAAAACATAAAATAAGCCAGTTTACCCTTCCCAATACAATGGTAATAGAAGCCCTGAATGTCTCTAAACTAGCCAGTTTGATGTGACACAGTATTTTTAAACAAGTTCATAACTGCCACACATTACAGCTAAATAAAGTATTTTTGATCATTATAGAAAGAAGTATTATTTAAATTGAGAGACCATCATTTTCCCCAGTAGGGTGATGTTGAGTATATATCAAGCTCACTCCAGGGCAAACTTTCCTTAAGGGAAATGGGCCAACATAAAATGGTCTCCATGGTTTTTCTATGCTTTTATTGGTTTGGTTTGTTCTTATTTATTTGTTCCTTTAAAATATTTTAAGAGAGAAATAAAGAACATGAAATTGGATGGGTAGAAAAGGGGAATATATGGGAGTAAATGGGGACATAGTATATAAGCATATACAATATGAAAAATGCTAAAACAAATTTAAAAAAGAATAAACATTATTTATAGTTATATTCTTTCAAATTTGCACTCTCAATTTTGTTAGTCTTTGCTGTACTGCATTTTGCCTTTCAGAGGAGGTAGAAGTAAAGTTCAAAATTGTGGTCCACAATCTTTGTCTTCCCTTGCCAGACAAGAAGGGGAGACAGTTGAGTCTGGGAAGAATGCTATTGTTCCAGGTCTCTTCTCTGGATACCCAGATGCCAACAATATACTGCTGGGAATCAGGAATGGACTGGGTAGTCTGTGCTTCCCCTTGGGGTGTCTACATGCTAGGCAGGAAGGGGAAGGCATAAATATTTATGCACATACACATATACACACTTCATCACCACCATCACCACCATCATCACCTCTTTCTGTGAGAGAAATAATAAACAATTCTTAGAGATAGGAAATCAGAAAAAAAAACTATTCCTACGAAAATGCAATAACTTGTAAAAATTCCACTTCATCACTACAAAAAAGGTTGGAAAATTTTATACAGCATTTGTCAAACTATATCTCTGGAATTCTGTAAACTGGTCCAATTCAGACATGTGATTTTGTCACATCTTTTTGGGTGTGAATGCAGACTGATCTTATAAAACTCTCTGCCCCTGTATTTTTTGTCAACATATGTCTGCTTCCACATCTTTTCACATTGGTTTTGTTACATATACTTTCTGTGAAGTAAATGATTGAAAGTGGAAGTGTTAATTTATTATAGAAATCATGAGATGCTATCAATATCAGGTAGAAAGCAATATTTCACCTGTGTAAACCCATGTAACTCAATCATAAGATTTGCATTCTTGTCAGAACAAAAAGAAAACAGTAAAGATCAATGATTTATTGTTATATAGGTTTTAGAATGTCTGAATTTTAATTATTGAGACTATAATTAATATAAAATACCTGTTAGTTTTTAAAAAAATCAAAGATATAAATTGTCATTTCTTTACTCTTCTTGTCTGTTAAGTCAGCCTTCCCTTCATATGCCCTGACGATCTACTTATCCAAAACTCATTCAGATAATAATATTAGACACGTCATCTTTTATTTTTGGTCTGTTCTTTCGTATTTAATGACACCAGCATATTTCCAAATTAAAGATTCACTTGTCTCTAGACTTTAATGGTGGTATTGTTACTTTGTCTTTTGCTCTGTAACTTTGAACTTTCTACAGAGATGCATCTTAGGTTGTCTTTCTGACTTAGTTCCAAAGAGTTTGGAGGTGGTGTCAGTCGACTTGTCCTGTCACAGATGGTTTAGTTCTTGTGGCACCACTCAGTGGATCACAGCTGCTGAACTCTGTGGCTGTAAGGTAAATCATCCATCGACAATCTAGAAATCAAATGGTGTGCCTGTTTTGCACTATATCTTCATTTAGGAAACAGAGACTTGCCAGGTCTGACCCATGGGCCACATTTTGCTGACCCCAGTTATACTTAGATATTTGCTTCATCACTTTAACCCATGATAGTCCAGGAGGTAATTTTACTTTAATATAAAATCTAAAATGTTAGGAAACCAGTTAAACAAACAGGCATCTATATGACTATATTGTGAGCCCTACATAACAAACAGGCATGAACTCTGTGGGTCCAACAGTGAGTACTAAGCGAGTCCACTAATTCTCTTATTGTACGTGTTTCAGTTGTTGGTTCACATACCTGAAGCACAACCAGAATAAATTTGCTTGTTTACCCAAAACCTAAGTAGTAAAATTGACAGTCCATTCAATTCATACTGTCTCAGACAATGTGATTATAGGAGAGAAGGCCAATGGGGAGAATGCCTGAACGATTACCAGTGGTCAGAATTGTGCACATGAAAGAGATCTGAAGGGAACAGCAAGGTATATTCCTAGATAATTCACAGCCCATGTGCCAAAATTTCATTGGTCAGGAATTCTACACAGCTCTGGAGAACTAGTCATGAAATCTTTTAAGTGTTTGGGAAAAGTAGATACCAACTATTCTGCAATTACTCTTATTGATTATCAAATTATTTGCCTTGTTTTATTTTTTCTATTGGCAACTCTCTTTTTCAGGATAATGTCATTTTAAATTTTACCCAAAGCATAATTCTCTTGAATGTTTTAAACATTCTAAATATCTCAGAATATCCAGGTCACATATGTAGATCTGAATAATTAAGTTGTGCTCTTAGGGATGATTGATTATTCTAAATTCTTTTTAAGGCATAACCTTTTCCCTTCTATTTTAATGAATACTTCCCTATGAAAATCACCTATATTACTTAAGTATAAGGACATTACGAATAGGTTGTTAGCGTGAAGTTTTATTTCATTCCCTCCCCGAAGGCTCAGGCATCTTTGCAAAGGTGAGACAAGAAAGACTTGAAGAGCTAGAGGTAGTAGATGTCTATAGAAGAACATTATTTTATGGACAGGATGGGCCCATTCCACAGATGAACTCATAATGGTTGTGATTACCTACACACTATGAGCACAAGGGAAACAAGACAGAATCCTAATGTAAGCCAAGGAAGAGACCTGAAATCTAACCATTGCTGAGAAGCTCTCGGCATCTGATAGCAATGGGAGGACGTGTCAGGTTTTTGTTTTATGTTTTGTTTTGTTTTCTAGGAATTTAATCACTGAGAGGCTACGTATGCTTCAGCAGATGGACCTATACCTACGAGTAGCACTAAATTGATTCAATGAATTTAAAAAGATAATGAACATGAAGTTGTGAAGGAAAAGTGTTGGAAGGGATAGTGAGGAATTGAATAGAGTGGAGTGAATGGTAGATTTGAGTAAAATATGTTATGTATATATTAAGTTTTCAATAAAAATAAAATTTTGTTAAAAAACTCTTCATCATAAATGAAATACAACCCTATTTAAAATTGATTGTTTTAAATACAACCCTATTTAATATTTGTAACCCTAAGGTCCCACTTTTTAGCAATAGCAATCTGTCCCCAAGTTCACCTCATATATTTTATCAATTTACCAATAAATATGTGGCAATATTTGTTGGCCAGAGAAATTAGAGAAGAAAGACTTCTTATGCTGTCTTATCAAATACTAGTGTACAGGAATTTATAAAATTCACACTTAATTTTGCTTTGTACTTTGATAGTACAGTATTAGCATACAGAAAGTAAGTTAGCATATTTTAAACACTTGGACCATAAAGAATTATGTTCGTTTATAAATTCAAAGTTTTAAATTTGTCAAATTGCAGCATGATTATTTTGGCAAATATTTTGGAACTATATTATGATTTAGGTAACATTCTTTTCCTTAATTTTCATATCTTTATTCACAGTTCTTATAAGAATGTGCTTGTCATTCACTATTAATCCTGAAACCAGTCCAACCTCTTACAATTTGTCAGGAATAGGAACCTCTGTAATATTTTCAACTTAATATCAAACTTACATATGATCTCAATAGCATGAAATACTGGTCTTGACTTCATATCATATTGTCAATAGATTGATGTTTCCAGTTATGATGCTAAACTGCAGGTCATTCATGCTGTAGCATGTGCCAACACATTCTCATTCTAAGTCATAGACTAACATAACGGCAAATTCCCCTGGGAGTCTTATTCAAACATTTCAAAAGTATCCTGGGTATATATCCTCCCAAACATAATTATCCTAGCAAATCACACTGTTGAACAAAAGTCAGGAATGCATAGACAATAATCTCTCCAGGGGGAATGAAAGAATTTTGAGGAAAATTTTAATTTCCAACATGTGTTTTCCTATATATTCAACATTAACAATTATCAGTATGAATTGTATCAAGGATTTATAATGCCAAACTAAAATACATGCCTATTTATGCTACTAAATTTCAGGGCATGTGCATATTACCTAAGTATATATATTCTTTTAGCCAAGATAGTTCACATTAGTACTGAGAGCAATGTCACCATTTGTTTCATTGTGTTAAAATTGTTCATTCTGAAGAATACATAATGAAAGTCAGTTTCAGGGAAGAAATTTTCACAAGTTCGTCCATGGTCGGAGAAACCTAGGAGAGCTGATTTGTGAACTTATTAATGATATGACTGGTAAAATCAATAAGAAAATGAATTCTGCATTTGCTTAAATGAGATCACAGTGTAAGGTTGCCTCCATCCTTTCTTTTAAAAACCAGTTCAGATGATTCTGGCTTATCTCGCCACTGAGAAATTTCATTAATATAGTCATAGAGTAAAATTAAAACTTGACTCTTAGAACCATGAAACATGGAAAACTAGAGAAATTGCAATTATCTCTTTGAAAAATGTATTACTTGCTTTGTAACTATTAGACATCATCTATGCAAAAACTGAAATTGTATGCACTGTTAACGTTTAAACAGAATTCATTAGACATATGAAGAAAATAGGCTGTATATAAATTGCATTCCTCAATTTGTTTTAAATTTCAACTAAAAGTTAAACAACATAGCCTTAAATACATTTTAATTTATTCTTTAAGAATTTCTTATTACATATTCATATTTTATTGGACAATATATTTTGATCAATTTCACCCCCAGTCTCTTCTCTTCATTCCCTCTGAGATCCCTACCCCACATATCCATCTCTTTCTATCTCCTGGTCAGTCACATTTTATTTTAGCAACTGAGTTTAATTGGCACTGTTTCTATCTATGTTCATAAAAATATCATGAAGAATTTCAAGAAAACTTCAAGTAAGCTAATGAATGAGGAGTGAACAGATCACCTGACTTAGTTGACAAGATTCATATTTGAACCTTTGGAAAGGGAAGCCAAAAAGAAGAAAACAGATTAGCGACGCAGAACTTCTCAAACTGCTAAAAAGGAAAGCTTCTAAAGTGGGGTTTTAGACCAGGGCCAGTATCATAAATGTTGGCTTAAAGTTTTATTGAAAACCGTTTGGTTCCTGGGTGCCCTAGAATGTAAATCTTATTACAGTAGGCATTCTAACTTTAATTTTAAGGTTTATATCAGTTGTATGTTATAACCTTTGGCACATAGTAGTCCCAACTAAGTCACTGAGGTTATTTCCAAACGTCACCAGTTTAAAGTGCAAACGTCTAGTCTATACTTCAACAACATGAGCAATGAATTAAAAGTAACTTCAAAAGCCTATCATAAAATTTTAGGTATCAATATAAAGATAAAAGGTCTTCCAAAAAGAAAATAAAAGTGAAAAGAGATATCCTTATAGTTTAAGTTCTAAGTAGTTTTTGTTTCTCAACTGCACTAAAAAAAGTAAATATTTTTTACCTAATATTCTAGTACTGTTAAGGCAAAACTGAATGTTTATGAAAAAACCTATAATTTGTATATTATCTGATACTGAATTTATTGGATTAATACTTAGTTCCTTGACCTTAATTCAAATAGGTACACACTAGAAACACCAGAAAATAGTGTAATTAAAACTGCACATAGTAGTTTATGTGTTGCCATCAATAGATTGTGTGTCCAAGTATATTGGTTAATGCAATGCTTATCTAAATATATATACCTAAACATTAAGAAAAACACTACCTTATATTGTTCACATGTATATTTTCAGAATCAACATTATGTAAGAAAATATTGAAATAATATAATTCAGTATCTAAAATCTTGATAAATTAAGGAAAGATGGTTTTAATAAGATCTAAAATTATTGCCAGAGATTGAGTAGTTTTTAAATAGATATCATGGGTTTGTTTCCCAATGTAAGGGAATATCAGAGTGGGAAGGTGGGAGGGGGTTAGTAAGTTTACAACATTAATTCAATAAAAGCTTTTAGAAAACAAAAGGTATTATAGTATAAGAAAACATGATAAATTTTGTATAAAAGGAAAATATGATATTTCATTATACAATTAAACATTCTTGACAAATACTCAATAATGGCAATGGACAAACTCTATCTTGTTCCCACCCTCTCAAATGGCATGTTCAATCCAAGCAGCAATTAAGCAAAAATGCTCTGAGGAGAACATCTTCTGTGACCTATTCAGATTACAGATGACAAGAGACCTCCTGGGTGATAACAAACAAGAGCAAATGTCAGAGAACTCATATCCATAAACTTTGTCTTTTCTGTGGGGAAGGACTATCCCTCACAGATATTTACACAGTGATTGAACACTGAAGGCTTTGCTCCCAACTGAAGGATTAGGTTCTGTTGTAAGAGCACATGCCAAATGCTGTAAACCATTTAGAGATGATCGATTCCATTCAAGCCACATATGTGCAGGTTTATCGGAAAGCTCTCTAGGGCAGATTCACTGGCCCCAGGGACGTGAGAAACCTTAAGAAGTTACATGGGTAAGGAGAAAGAAGCAAGTGGGAAGAGAAAAAGCAAGAAAGAGCACACACAGGAGAGGAGAGAAAAGGAGAGAGAGGAGAGGAGAGGAGAAAGAGCATGAGCTGGGAGAGAAAAAATGTCTAGATTATTTAGGGAAGAGCTTCTTGGAGAAGAGCAGGGAAGCTGCTGGGCTGAAAAACTTATGGTTGGTGGCAGGGTATGGCAGATAGGGACCGAGGGATGCTGGGAGAACCTGGAGGCCAGGTGTGCTTTAGTGATTAAAATGTGCACCTCAGCCCTGCGCTCTGAAACCGAACATTAATACTTATTAAAATATATCGGTAACTTGGCTTGTAACTTTGGATTGAATCGCAATATTCTTTGTAACGCTAAGACTATAAGCAGCTAAGACTATAACCGAATGCCTGTCCCTCTGTCACCGAGTTTTCTTAAAAACAAAACGAAAACCTTCAAAAATAATTCCATCAGTTCTTTCTCCCTTTCTTACCTTTCCTATACTGCAAACCCCCCTTCCTTCTAAATTCCTGTTCTTTTCTTATTTAATCAATGCTGTCATAAACATAAATAAATAATTAACATATAAAGGCTGTGTCTTTTCTGTACTGCCTGCCAGAATGTTTCTAGGTCTGACTGCTTGGACACCAGTGGGGTCAGGTCCTCGGAGAACCATCCCTCTTTCAGCTGTAGTTCATAGCTCGTAGCTCTTCATCTCTGCGTTGGAGTAAGCGAGATCGCTCTCCTCTATAATGGAAAATCAACTTGTCTTGGACTTGTCCATTTCTCATTCAGGCAGAATGTGGAGATTTAATGTGTAGAGCTTCCCTGACTTAGCAGACGACAAACCATACTGCAGACTTGGCGGGCTGCTTGTTCTTGCAGTGAGTATGTTCTGCTCTACCTGCTCGGGAGCCTTCGTATAGGAGTGGGGCTATAAATGGATACTTAAGCCCCTACTCCCTGTGGTCAGTTCTGCTTTGCATTTTGACGTCTTGCAACTTTCTGTAGTGATCTCTTTCTGCTGCAAAAGGATACATTTTAATGAGGGGGTTAGATCTACACTTTTCTGAGGCACAAAAATTCTTATTTAGACTGTATTTCGAAATTATACTAATTTAAAGCCATTAGTAGATCTCTTGCAAGATCCATAGCCTCAATGGTGAGCCGGGCTAGATTATAGTACTAGGTATAATTTCAGTGCAGCTAAATAGGTCTTGAGTAATTAGGCAGCTGTTGGTTACTATCAGGAATAAGTGCCTCCTCTTACGGGCACTTCTGGAGGAATCACCATCCCTGACCTCCAGCTGTGTTACAGAGCAATCCTGATAAAACCTGTATGGTATTGGTAGAAAAAAGGAAGGAAGATAACAGAATTGACAGAATTGAAGACCCAGAAATGAACCCACATACCTATGGTCACTTGATCTTTGACAAAGGAGCTAAAACCATCCAATTGAAAAAAGATAGCATTTTCAACAAATGGTGCTGGTTCAACTGGAGGTTAGCAAGTAGAAGAATGCAAATCAATCCATTCTTATCTCCTTGTACAAAGCTCAAAAGACCTCCACATAAAACCAGATGCACTGAAACCAATAGCAGAGAAAGTGGGTAAGAGCCTCGAACACATAGGCACAGGGGAAAATTTCCTGAACAGAATACCAATGGCTTATGCTCTAAGATCAAGAGTCGACAAATGGGACCTCATAAAATTGGAAAGCTTCTGTAAGGCAAAGGAAACTGTCAATAGGAAAAAATGGCAACCAACTTATTGGGAAAAGATCTTTACCAATCCTACATCTGATAGAAGGCAAATATTTAATATATACAAAGAACTCAAAAGTTAGACTCCAAAGAACCAAATGATTCCTATTACAAAATGGGGTACAGAGGTAAACAAATAATTCTGAACTGAGAAATTTCAAATGGCTGAGAAGTACCTAAAGAAATGTTTGACATCCTTGGTCATTAGGGAAATGCAAATCAAAACACCCCTGAGATTCCACCTCACACCAGTCAGGATGACCAAGAACAAAAACTCAGGTGACAGCTGAAGCTGGTGAGCATGTGGAGAAAGAGGAATACTGCTCCATTGTTGGTGGGCTTGCAAGCTGATAAATCACTGTGGAAATTAGCCTGGTGATTCCTCAGAAAATTGGACATAGTAATACCTGAGAACCCAGCTATACCTCTCCTGGGCATATACCCAAAAGATGCTCCAACATATAATAAGTACATATGCTCCTCTATGCTCATAATAGACTTATTTATAATAGCCAGAAGCTGGAAACAACCCAGATGTCCTTCAACAGAGGAATGGATATGGAAAATGTGGTATATTTATACAATGGAGTATTATTCATCTGTTAAAAACAATGACTACATGAAATTCTTAGGCAAATGGATTGAACTAGAAAATATCATCCTGAGTTAGGTAGCCCAGTCACAAAAGAACACACATGATATTCACTCACTGATAAGTGAATATTAGCCCAAAAGCTCGGATTACCCAAGATACAATTTACAGACCATGTGAAGCTCCAGAAGAAGGAAGACTAAAATATGGGTGCTTCATTCTTTCTTAAACAGGGATCAAAATACTCATGGGAGGAAATACAGTGACAAAGAGTAGAGTAGAGACTGAAGGAAAGGTTATTCAGAGACTGACCTACCAGGGGATCTATCATATATGTAGCCACCAAACCCAGCCAATATTGCTGATGTTAAGAAGTGCTTGCTGACAGGAGCCTGATATGGATGTGTCCTAAGAGGCTTTGCTAATACAGAAAAAAAAATGCTTTCAGTTAACCATCAGACTGAACATAGGGACTCCAATGAAGGAGTTAAAGAAAGGAGTGAAGAAGTTGATGGTGTTTTCAGCCCCAAAAGAACAACAATATCAACCAACCAGACCTCCCAGAGCTCTCAGGGACTAAACCAACAACCAAAGAGTACACATAGAGGGACCCATGGCTCCAGCCCATAAGTAGCAGAGGATGACATTGTCTGGCATCAATAAGAGGAAAAGCCCTTGGTCCTGTGAAGGTTCGTTTCTACAGTGTAGAGGAATGCCAAGGTGTTGTGGGAGTAGGTGAGTTGGAGACCGAGCATCTTTATAGAAGCAGGGTGAGAAGGGAGAAGAAAGGGGTTACCAAGGAAAGGGGATTAAATCTGAAATGTAAATACAAAAAATATCCAATAAAAATAGAAAGGAAAATATATTTCAAATAGTTTAATTTAAACAATTACAGAGCTCTATTTTTAACTTTACTCAGCTCATCCCTATGAAAAACATCACACAAAATCATGGCAGTCTTCCAAAAAAGTAATTGGCTCCATCAGAATACTATTAAATGGATGTTGTTCATTGGCAATGGATGTATGGGTAGCTCCTGAAAATAGAGTTAAAATTCAATCCTTGATGTGGCATGCAAGTGAATTCAGAGTACATTGTCTCCAACAATGGTAGTAAGTGGTCTTTTTAAAGGGATTTACCTAGCATGCTAAGTCTTCTGCGAAGAAGCTCTTCTATCCTCATTTATTTGCTATTAGTGAGGGTATGCTTTACAGGATGCAGCAAGAGGAAGCTATCTCCTAGGACCAATAAGCAGTTTTCTTCAGGCACCAACCCTGATAGCACTTTCATATAGTATTTCTGGGTACTAGAAAAATATTTGTATTCTATTAGAATTAAGACTTTCACATGAATCACCTTGTGAAAACACAAGGAGAGTAAGATACTTACAATTCAGATTTCAGTAGTTTCCAGTTGTCCTCTGTATGGATGTGTATCTATGGGTTTAATTTCCAGATAATGTATCAAATATTTAGTTCTATACAAACATTGATTTTTTAAAAAAAATTATTGTATTTTATTTATATGAGCATTCTGTAGCTGTTAGACACACCATCAAAGGACATCAGATTCCATTACAGATGGTTGTGAACCACCATGTTCATGTGGTTGCTGGGAATTGAACTCAGGACCTCTGTAAGAGTAATCAGCATTCTTAACCACTGAGCCATCTCTTCAGCCCCAATATTTTTTCATAATAATGAGTTTTTCCTTTAACCATAATTCTTGGCAGTGGGAAAGTTCTTCCTATTCCTTGATCTCCACCATTCTTGGTATTGTACCTTTTCCCATCCTCTCCAGCTTGAGTGACAACTGACATCCTTCCAAGTCATGTCACCATCAGCAATGGTGTTCACAAGACTTTTTTTTTTTCTGTGTAATATTTATATCTTAAATGTAGCAAAGCTGAAAGAAATTTGTGGCATGTTCAACTTTCAGGCTTTATAGATAAAATTTCTGTGAACATTTGTGCAGTAGATATTGTGACCAAACTGGGTTCACAGTTACCCCAACACATGAAGAGCCCATCTGCCAACAAGTTGTGGTCTTTTCCAAACTACCTCCTGTCTTGCTGTTGAAGGCCCGGGAGTCTTCATTGATTCTCTGCTGCCTGTCAGCACATCTCAACTGTCTTCTTTCTCTGTGTCTACTACCTCGGAGACTTCTCTTTAATTGATATCTGAGTTATATTATCAATTCCTATTTCTTTATAGTTAGGGTTGGATCAGGGTATGTACTTATAATGTTTTTGATATGTTTTAATATGCTTTATTCTTCAGTATTGTCTTCAAGTAAGAATAGCCTATTGAATAGAGTATTTGTATAGTTAGGCAATCAGGTATCACAGCTTGTTTTTTCCAGAGGATTGGAAGCTTTATAATGTAAAAGCAAAGGTCAGGTAGTCTTTGACTGGTCTCTGGTCTTCAAAGGCTGGAGATGCTTTGCCTAAAGCACATCATCTTTGTTAGTTTGGGGGGCTTGCTCTGGGTGGTCTTAAGTTGAGAGAAAAAGCAAAAGTTAGAGAAGTTGCTCATTACTATTCAAGTTTTGTCCATTGGGACTGACTGCTGCAGAATTTAGAGTTTAGATCTCTGTACCAATTGCTATAGACTGTGAGTAGAGTCCTATTTTTATATGTGATTTGGCTGTTGTTCATTGTATTTAATCTCACAAGTGCATGCCAAGAACTGGAGGTGGCGGGAGATTTATTGGCTATCAAAGATGCACAAGGAATTTTCCATTGTCATGGTAGTTATTACATATACATGTATTTATAAAAATTGTAGAATGCAGTCTGTAAACATTGACCAAATTTATACTATAAAATTTATAGCTCACAAACCTAATTAAAAATAAAATTGGATATGCACATTCTATGGCTTTTTTCAGAAAACTCCAACTCTTTGTATTGATTATTAAACTACTTAATAACGTCCATTTACTGCAAATAAAATTGAAGTAGAGGATTGAAGGAAAACAGAGGTTTTAAAGATGGCATGTGATAAATCTCAGAACAAAAATAAAGTGAATTTGGGAAGAGATTAATGGAAATTTATAAAGGGTAGGGTTGAATTTTCTCTTTAAATAAAATCCTTACTCAGGACAGGAAATTGAGGAATGGAGAGAATAGGGAGACCAATGCTAATGAGATGCATGTTTGAAATTGTGTCACTGGAGATGAACTTATTCTCTTAATAAATGTTAGATTTGACTACAGTTTCATTTTAGAAAAATAGTAAAAGAGAAGTATGTTCAATAGATCAATACATAAATGTATATTTTGATGTGAAATGCTTGGGTATGTGTCTATTAGCATGTATATTTCATTGTGCTAGAAGAAGAAAATGTCCTTACCGAAGCTATTGGTAGAAGAGGAATTAATTCATGTTGTTCATAATGAAGAGTTACAGGAGCTAAAGAGAAAATTTCACATTAGTGGCAAATATATTAATATAAAATAGTTTTCCATCCAATTTTTAAAATTGAGAGAGTTAAAACAGTGAAGACATGCTTCAAGTCAGCAGACCATCACCTTTCAGGAGTGGCATGACACTGTGCTTGGAAGTGGGTGAAGGTACACTGACTTGTCAGGTAAGAACTCTGTGTCTACCATCATTGTTCCTGCTCCCTCAGACCTCTGGAGTCTGGTTCCTTGGTTCTTGTTTGTGTACTCTCTGTCTGTGTGAAATACAGACTATACCATTTTTGTCTTTTCAACATATCTTAATCTGCTAAACTCAACGTTAAACTATTTATGAGGAAAATCAGTTCAGACAGAGAGACAGAATATTGAGGAGGAATGCCTAAAAGAGAGTGCCACTTCTCAGCCAAAGTTCCTTCTCTCTCATATATATATATATATGAGAGAGAGAGAGAGAGAGAGAGAGAGAGAGAGAGAGAGAGAGAGAGAGAGAGCAGGCTTTGAGACTATTGGTTGGTGTACTGGCTGGTTTTGTGTGTCAACTTGGCAGAAGCTAAAGTTATCACAGTGAAAGGAGCCTCCCTTGAGAAATGCCTCTATGAGATCCAGCTGTAAAGCATTTTCTTAATTAGTGGGAAGCCCATTGTGGGTGGTGCTATCCCTGGGCCGGTAGTTCTAGATTCTATAAGAAAGCAAGCTGAGCAAGCCAGGGGAAGCAGGTCAGTAAGTAACATCCCTCCACGGCCTTTGCAACTGCTCCGATTGATTTCCTGACCTGCTTGAGTTCCAGTCCTGACTTCCTTTGGTGATGAAAAGCAACATGGCAGTGTAAGCCGAATAAATCCTGCCCAACCCCACCCCCTTGCTTCTTGGTCATGATGTTTGTGCAGGAATAGAAACCCTGACGAAGACGACAATTGGGAAGTTCTCTCCTTTTGGCATTTTGTGAATCTTTGATATTCTGCTGTTAGGTAGCAGCACCCGAATCCACCTATATGATATGATAAAATTTTCAAATATGCTGCCAAGGCAGTTATCACCATTCTAAAATGTAGATGAGGACATTGGCATAAGTGCTGCATTTTTTCCTTAATATAACCAAAAAAAAGCTTGCAAAGCAACCATGTTTTTACTTCCAGATATAATTTGTAGATTTAGACTTCTCTGTTAAATAACTGTGATGTTTCTAAAACATCATTTGTACCCTCTTCCTTCCTCCCCTTACTCCCTGAATGCTAATATAAAATTGAATTTTGAATAGGTACAACAGGCATTTGCAAATAGCAACAGAATTTAGATCTAGCTGTATGGATGACTGGATATGATTGCAATTTGGGGACATGTTCAATCTATGTGTGTGGCCTTTACATTGCTACAGTAAATGTTTCAACATCATGGTAGCTTCTTAGTACCTGATAAGCAGAAAGAGAAAGATCCTCTGATGGGGGTGAATTTACATGCTTTTAGTATTTAAGGTATTAGGAGAACATTGTGTTAGTCCCTGGAAGTACTGCTTTCTGTATCTTAAATTAACTATATTTCTAACCCTACCTTGAGCAATCATCATTTTTAAAAATTAAAGGTGTGTCACCTATCACCAAGAATGCTGGAAAATAAATCAGTTCATAAACCAGTTCAAAAAATATTACTAAACTTTTTGTTAAGTATTTCATAGCTTTGCAACTGATTATTGCACTAAAGGGAAGGGTGTAAAGGAAAATGAGATAAACAGAGAAACACACACAGAGAAAGAGAGAGAGAGAAAGAGGGAGAAGGAGAGAGAGAAGGAGAGAGGAAATTGAGACAGGGAGAACAAACAGAAAACTGTAAGGCAGTAGGCAGTAGTGTGGTAAAGTCTTCATTCCTCATCCCATCCAGCACTGGAGATCATGGAACATGGTGAAACTGAACTACAGAGTGGGGGTTCATGATAAGCTAGGCACTTATTGAGACTGTCTCAAACCTCAAGTAAAAAGAAAGCTGAGGGCTTTAGCTGAGTAGTGGAGCACTTGCATGTTTGGGCAAGACTCTATTGAATCTTCAATATTATTTTAAAACTCTTTTCGGAGTACTTCAAATCTCTAAAATGAAAAAAAAACTTTCTTATTAGAGAGCACATGTAAGCGAAGTAGAGTAAAGCATTTCAGTGTAAGACATATTCCTTTAAGCTCTCTACTCAGTCAGTCTCTTGTTCCAATATTCTGGTAACATGTGCTTGACTCTCTGTATCAGATGCTCAAAAGTACCAATGCCCTTTTCAGGAAACAAACTCAGAGAGATGCAGTTCCAAATTAAATCTGGCTTCTCTCTATTTTTTCATTTAGAAACGATCAGTTCTCTATAAAAATCTAATAGGCATACTTTCTATCATGTTGCTTGTGTCAACCATGCAGGCTTCATAAATGTAAGTGGCTTTAATGTGAACAGATTCTCTAGAGAACTTTGGCAGTCGATATATTATTTTGGACAGTGTTCTTTTCTTGGTTTTCTCCCTACCTCCTCTTTCCCACTTGGCTGACTCTTAGTTCCGTTTATCAGTCTCAGGCATCTTAACTTCCCATCTAAAACGCTTGTCTTACTTTCACAAGTTTGGCCTCCATTTTAACCAGGGAGATCTTCATGCCTCTGATACTCTCTATGCTAAACTCACTCCACTGTGTTTTCAGTACCCAGTAAATGTTGTAGGGTTTTCTCTACTCTTCTGTTCAATTCCCAAAAGTGTTCCAAAAGGAATTGGTCCTCAGATCTCACCCCTAGATGATGGGCCAGACTTTGCCTCCAACCACCCCACATTCTACGTCTTCATTTCATGTTCAGCTGTATTAAAATTAGTCAGTACAGTGGGCATCCTCACCTCTGTCTGTGGTAGATATTCACACACTTTTCCTTTAGCCTCACGATATGACATGGCTTTTTCAAATTATTCTCACAAGTACATTCAAATCCTGATTTCAGAATTACCACATTTAACCTGCTAGCCCAAAATGTGCATCTATACTCTGTTCCAAGGCAAGATTAGGCAACTCCTATGTATTTAGGACAATGGATTTGTGTAAAATTCTCTGCACTGTCTTGAAATCTTCTTTACTGATTATTTTACTATGCCATAGAACCTCACATCTGTGGATCTTTTTGCATGCTAGTCTCATAATTTGAAACATGCTTTTGTAATATACTCAGCTATCTAATTTTAATGTCACTTTTATTTTTTATCTTACCATTATTGCCTCTAAATAACATTCCTTTAAAAGTAAAGGACACATTATTTTTTTCTACATTAAGTAAGCAAATTAGCACCTAGAAACTAGTAATCCTGCAATGATACTTACTAAATTAAATGAGTATTAACTGATCAAGCCAGCTCTGTCAGTCAACAGGTTCTCCAGGGCAGGAGTAAGCATTAAAAAGATAAAAGACAATTAGACAACACTGTAGCATGACCCCCACCAGTTCTGAAGCAGAAGCAGGTTTATTTTTTTTCAGTCTGCTTTTATACCAATTTAAGTATATGCAAAATGAAATCAGTTTTAGATCAAGGAACAAGCAAGGCAATAAACAAAATCTCATAAACACTGTTCTAGGAGCTAATCAGGATGACCAAGACAAAAGGGATGCCATCCAGGTTGCATTAACTCAAATGTAAATGTTCTTTTTTTTTTTTTCTTGGATTTTTTTATTTACATTTCAAATGTTATCCTCTTTCCCAGTTTCCCCTCCAGAAACCCTCTATTTTCCCCAGGTTTTATAAGGGTGCTCCCCCACCCACCCAGCCACTCCCAACCACCTCCCCTCTTTGATATTCTCTTACACTGGGGCATCTATCCTTCACAGGACCAAGGGCCTCTCTTCCCACTGATACCTTACAAGGCCATCCTCTGATACATATGGGGTTGGAACCAGAGGTCCCTCCCTGTGTACTCTTGGGATGGTGGTTTAGTCTCTGGGAACTCTGGAGTGTCTGGCTGGTTGATATTGTTGTTCTTCTTAAGGAATTGCAAACCCTTTCAGCTCTTCAGTCCTTTCTCTAACTACTCCAGTGGGGTCCCCATGCTTAGTCTGATGGTTAGCTGCAAGCATCTGCATCTGTATTGGTCAGGCTCTGGCAGAATCTTTCAGAGGACAGCTATATCAGGCACCTGTCAGCATGCACTTCTTGGCAACAGCAATAGTGACTGGGTTTGGTGTCCATACATGGAATGGGTCGCCAGGTGGGGCAGTCTCTGAATACCCTTTCTTTCCTTCAGTCTCTGTTCCACACTTTGTCTCCATTTTTTGTTCTCCCTTCTAAGAAGGACTGAAGCATCACACTTTGGTCTTCCTTGTTCTTGGGCTTCACGTGGTCTGTGGATTGTATCTTGGTTATTCCGAGCTTTTGGGCATCTTGGTTTACCTCACTCAAGATGATATTTTCTAGTTCCATCCATTTGCCTAAGAATTTCATGAAGTCATTGTTTTTAATAGCCGAGTAGAACTCCATTGTGTAAGTGTACCGTATTTTCTGTATCTGAGTCCTGAGGTTCATGACTATCTAGTTTTTGACCTTTATTAAAAACAAACAAACAAACAAACAAACAAAACAACAACAAAAACAAAACAAACAAACAAACAAAAAACAAAAACCCATGCATGGTACTGGTGTACTGGTACAGAGACAGGCAGGCAGATCGATGGAATAGAATTGAAGACTCAGAAATGAACCCACACACCCATGATCTTGAACCAAGGTGCTAAAACCATCCAACGGAAAAAAGACATCATTTCCAATAAATGGTACTGATTCAACTGGAGGTCAGCATGCAGAAGAATGCAAATCGATCCATTCTTCTTAATCTGAGCATATTTCCTGAGTCCTAGCCCAAAGTCAGATTCCTGCCTTGAGTTTACTTCTTTTATCCTGGCCTGATGTCAAATTTTCAACAAGTTTCTAGGAACTACCCCAAAAAGCTCTTCAAAGTGTAAATCTTTAAAGGTAATTATAAATTCATAGATCAGAGTTTGAAACTTCTATTTTAATTTATCCCAACTTTCTTTCATTTCTTATACCTTCTTTCTATCAATAAAGGGGATTGAATACAATTTAATCAGATGTTTTATATACATTACAAAATATTAATCATGCAATTCTAAGTAACTAATTAAGCAATTTTATATTGTCCTAACTAGTTCCTGTTTTCAAAGTTAACATGAAAGATGTCTGTGAGACTTGAACAAAATTTACTAGACAATGATAGGGACAGGCATGATTTATTTTTTCTGTTGCTTTGTCCATGGTGGAGATTGAACCCATGTCTCTCAGCATGGGGTGTTTGGGGTGCCAATAGATTCTGCTTCAGTTTCCCATCCATTGCTCCAAGAAAAGTGAAAGCACTGGGTTTCCTGCCTTGCCTTCCCTTCAAGACTAGCAAATATAAATACGTGAAGACTGCATTTTCTTTTTGTGTCAAAATCTGTGTGCCTATTCAAATAAAAAAAATCCCCTTTTCTTAAAGTTCTAAGTACTTTAAATGCAATAGATAAGTATTTTTAGTTTCCCATCAGCTTTACTAGAGAAATTCACATGCTGAGAAAGGTAGGTTGTGAAACACTGCGAGGCAACAGAAATTAAATCTCTGGCCATCTTCAGGAATGTTTTTAGAGAAAGTTTCCAATTAAGGGAAAATCATACTCATGTTAACATGCATTGTTTTGTTTCACCAAATGAAAAAGATATAACATGCATATGTAGACGAGAGAGACATCACCCATTTAAAAATCTGTCACTGGGGGTTTTAGTTATTATTCTGCTTTAGTAAGGCAAACAAATATAATCATAGGTACGCATGTGTCTCTCATGCACAGCTCTTACAGATGCTCTTACCTACTTTCTGTAATACTGATGACTATTCTTAGGTATGTTCTTTCTTGTTTTTTTTTTTTTTTTTTTTTTTTTTTTTTTTTTTTTAATCAGAAAAAGTGAGACAACTGACCATTTTTAATAAACAGTGGCCTAAAGCAACATAATGGCTCAAAACCAGATGAGAAGGTTTCCAAATATTTTATTAAGACTTCCTGTGAAAACTAAATGAAAACACACAGCTCTTTAACATTAGATGTACAAAATAGTATTTATATTTTAATATTTTCCATATCATTATATTATCAGTTATAATAAAATTATCAAGTTAATTACCACAATATTTTAAATGCTCAAGGATTTTTTAAATCAAATTTTTATTAATTTAAACTGGTTAGATTTGTTTTACTGTCTAAAGAAAAAGGTATTCTATATAAATTTATTTTTGTCAATTATAGGTAAATTATTTTTCCATTTTCCCTTCCTGTATTTTTATCTTAATTAAATTTTATTTCTTTTAGTTAAACAAAGTGAAATAAACGTTTGGTCTGCTTGCAAATGTCAGTTGACAAACCACCAAGTATCAATCTTCTAAAACCAGCATTAAATGGATCACAATTACTGAAACTGAATTTTGCTTGCTATATCTAAATGTCAAGGAAAAGGATTTTTGCCATCTCATTTGTCC
This sequence comes from Rattus rattus, assembly GCF_011064425.1. NCBI lineage: Eukaryota > Metazoa > Chordata > Mammalia > Rodentia > Muridae > Rattus > Rattus rattus. The sequence continues at coordinate 124,910,022 of NC_046157.1, forward strand.
AATGTCCTTTATGAGTGATTATTTAACCTTTGAATTCACTAGATTGTAACATCAACAAAAGCATAATACTATTTAGATTGAAAAACATATTTGCTACAGAAAGACCCCAAATTAAAAGCCTGTTGTAGGTTAAATGTTCAGCTGTAGATAGCATTATTGAAATGTTAATATATAGCCTTTTAGAAACAATTTTATAAATGGCAGTTCATGCAGCTTTCCAAAATTCATATTTAATCCCTTATAAAAAATGAGACGTTCACTGTAGGAGTTGTATGCATTTAAGAGAAAGACAATTATTAATGCTAATTATCCTCATTCTTTGCCTGAGGGAAAGGAAGCTTTGTCTTAGGAAAATGGAGACTTCCCTGTGAACCTTCTGGGGTTTCTTAATATGGATATTTTCTGTTGACAGATCTTAATTGTCAAATACCTTTTCATTACTTCTTAGAGGTGTTTGACCTTTTATTTGCAAAACAGTCATTATGTGACACAATAAATAAATATGGGAAAAATAAAGCAACAGCTTGAAATTAAAACAAAGGTGAGGATGAGATGACAGCTATGCATTTAATATTACCTACAGCCTTATCTACAGGTAAGGGATCAAGGAGGAAGATAGTTTTTAGACTATGATGTTGACGTGACTGAGGATGGCATAACCAATATTAATATGTAAAACAGATTCTTAGGTAATATAGTAGGGTGCTTTTATAGTAGGGTGCTTGTGATTCGTACCTCCTATTTTCATGGAAAAGCAATAGCACACAATTTAAATGTTTCCCTCCAAAAGTAAGGTAAATTGACTGCCACATTTTACTATGTTATCCTTAAGAAGAAGGGTACCTAGTCTTTTAGAAACAATTTTATAAGGGACAGTTCATGCAGCTTTCCAAGTTTCATCTTTACAACCTTATCAAAAACAGGAAATAAACCTGTATACATTCAAGGTAAAGTAATTAATGTTAATTAACGTTAAAAATAACTGATCACAGCAACTTGGTGAAAGAGAATATTAAAATCATACTTGCTCTTATCAGGAACTTTTAGGTAGATACAAATGTGAGTCATTATTTTCATAGATTAGCAAAAATGCCACCCTGCGTTCATGTCCCTTGCTATGGCCCTCTCACTTCCCCCTTTCAAGAGGCTATGCCTTTTTGCATGCCACTGTAAATGTGGCAAAGCTTGTGGAGGTAAAAACTGCTATTTGAAATCCTGCTAATGTTCATCGAATCATAAAACCCAGATGAACCTGATGTAGGCTGAGATGCTGGAGAATTGTAAGGTTATTTACATAGGTCAAACCTATTTTCAAGCAATAGCTCAGAAACAAAAGCCTAGCCAACATCAGAAAACCCTTTGCCTTATTCACAATTGAAACATTGATAAGCACAGCTGAGATCAGTTGAGCTTGGGTCAGAAACAAACTACTCAGTTGCTCCACAGTCTAATCACATGCATTCATTTATTAATGCATCAATAAATTTCATCGAAATTTGATTTTAAGTCTTTTGCTTTTTGAGTGATCAACCAACAATAATAAATAAATAAAAGGACCTACTGTACTTTGGTTCCTTAGAGAAAGTTTTGCTTCTCTGGCCATATCATGAACTGAGTTTTATGTGTTACCTGTTGCATTTTTAGGAAAAAATATGATCGAGGAAATGACAGAACCAGTAAGCATTTACTACTAGAGAATGAGAATCTGAGTTTTCGTATTCAGTGGAGACATAGAAGCCAGGTGCACTGGCATGTTATTGACTCTGAGCTCTGTCTGGACTAAAAAATAATGTGGAAATCAACTGAAGATGGTACCTGATATTGATCTCTGGCCTCCACATACACATAAATGTACACACACTTGCACATACACATTAACACACATGTATGCAGTGATAGCAGAAACAAATGGTGCTTTTACATTTACTTTGGCTTACTCATTTTAGCCTTGGCTAAGTATCAAATGACAGCTTCTTTTCTTTCTATGAATCCAGACTACTACAACATGTAACACAGGAGTGGAACTGCTTCAAACAGTAATCCTCTTGTTGAGATGGTGTATCTTCAGTTTAATCAGGTCATGAGTACAGTGTTACATCCTTTATGAGTTCACATGTGCAGCTTATGTGTTGTACCCAGAAGATACTGTTTCAATGTGGTTAATATACCATGGCCTCTGGTTCTTACAGTCTTTCTACTCCTTCTTCTGTAATGATCCTTGAGGAAATCTGCGTGTCCTATTTTAAGTGTATATTACTGAGTAAAACATGACTAAAATCAGCTCATGGAGGAAACAGATTATTTTACTTATAGTTCCACATCACAGTCCACTGCTGAATGTATCAGGGCAGAAACTCAAGGCAGATACCAAATGCCCTCCCTCATTTATTTTCTTTTGCCCTTCACATTCCTTACATTTTGCTATACCCTCTCACTAAATTATCTTTCCCAACTTCCCCTCTAGATACCTACATTATGTATTACTAAATTCAAACACATTATATTGTTCAAATATGATCAATGCAACTATTCCTTAATTTATTAAGGAATAATAATAGTTTATTAATGGCAACACTGGTAATCAACTGTAGACAGATGAACAGGCTAACATCTAACATGAGATCAGCATTCCAATAAAAATGCTCTATTTGCCTCAGTGAATGATTATGAATTCTATTTCAGTTATATGATCAATTCAGTTATCTTGATTCAACCTTATTACAAAATACAAAGATTAAAGCATCATATTCCAATCTATTAGTGTGACTTTATTATTTTCATATAAAAATAAAGAAACATAAGAGGTGATTATTAAAATATCAATACATACTCTATAGGAAGTGTATTTATCTATTTACTAAAGTTTTAAAAAGTAATTCCTGCAAGTGTTATATAAATGAATCATGCATGGGTGTTTTTCTGGCATGTAGGTCTGTGTACCACATGTATGCTTAGTTCCAGAAGAGCTCAGAAGAGGACACCAGATATTCTAGATGTAGTTACAGAAAGTTGTAATGCACTATGTAAGTTTTGAGCCTCCATGTAGGAACCTGTGTCCTCTGAAAGACAAAAACTCACCCATCACATCAGCCTTACATCTTATAATTTTATTGCTTTTTTTGCAACATTTAAAATAAAAATTCAACATAACAATTTTTTAAAAATTTTCTGTGAATTTCAAATTATGCATCTCATCACATTCACTTCATAGTCTTTCTATGTCTGCTGCCCCACCCCATGATCTTTGTCCCCCCCACAAAAATAAAAATAATTAAAAAAATTAATTTTAACTAATAATTGAAATTAATAAATTAAATTTGATAATAAAAATACTCACTGGACCATGGTAAACTCTCAATAGCCTTAAATAGAACTGAGTCCTTCCTCTCCCAAATCCATGACAGAAGCCATCAGTTGTGGAGGGCTATTCTCCAGCACCCCCGTCACACTTCTGAGAAGTTCTCTTTGATGACTTCCTGTCTAGGCTGTTGCTTTTGAAATGGGGCTGTGGGTAGGGTTCGTCATAGACGCCTTCCTTGTCCCTAGCCTCTCAACTGCACACACACAGTCATTGATATCACAGCAAAAGCAGCCTCCTTTATTTTCACAGTCAGTGAGAGCGTGGATCACGGGACTCTCCAGAGATTCTGGCTACAGTACAGACCACAAAAACCCCTCAGGGTTGCAGTAGGACCAGAGACCCAGACACGCCTTTAAGGCAGCCAGGACCATGAATATAAACATCACCTCTGGCGGCATGTTGATATCTGTGCTCCATGTTGCCACTTAAGGCCATATTGATGTGAGTGAATGAACTGCACTGCCCCACCAAGGTCATGGTAGTATCTGGTTCTGTCCTGCCACTGAAGGCTCTGTGTGGATCCATGGTTCTACTTCAGCCAGGGTCTATGTACTGGCTGGTTTTGTGTGTCAACTTGACACAAGCTGGGGTTATCACAGAAAAGGAGCCTCAGTTGTGGAAATGTCTTCATGAGACCCAGGTGGAAAGCATTTTCTCAAGTAGTGGTCAAGGTGGGAGGACTCAGCCCATTGTGGGTGGTACCATCCCTGGGCTGGTGGTCTAGGGTTCCATAAGAAAGCAAGCTGAGCAAGCCAGGGGGAGCAAGTCAGTAAGAAACATCCCTCCATGGCCTCTGTATCAGCTCCTGCTTCCTGACCTGCTTGAGTTCCAGTCCTGACTTCCTTTAGTGATGAACAGCAATGTGGAAGTGTAAGCTGAATAAACCCTTTCCTCCCCATCTTGCTTCTTGGTCATGATGTTTGTGCAGGAATAGAAACCCTGACTAAGACAGTCTATGTGGATGTCTATGACCTGAGTTACCACTGAAGGTAGTGTGGATTTTTGTGGTATGTGCTGCAGCCTGAGGAAATGTGGATATTTTTATTCTTAACCCCTGGAATGCTTTTTTAAATACACATTTATCCTGGAGCTTTTAGAAACTAGTATAACAATCTTAAGTGATTCATCTCTGGTTTGGAAAACCTATATGTCACTTATTAGAAATAGAACATGGTACGTTGCTTTGGGAGAATCTAGAAAATGCAAAGTCAAAAATATGAAAATGAAAACAAAATCCTTTATGATGTTATCTGAAGATAGTCATATTTTATTTCTAATATGTCTAAATTTCTAAAATGTATTTTGTAAATTGTACATGTGTATGTACACAGCAAGAAAGTCCTATATGGTTTGTGTCCCTAACTTGAATTAATTAACTGACTTGAATTAAATAAGGGACTACTACTACTGTCTCAAGATATTGGTGAATATCATCAGTTTAGCAGTCAGATCTTACTGCCTCATAATATCCACAGTTTAACCAATGTTACTGTGGAACATTAGAGTGTTTTAATCCTCATATTATGAGCAATTTAATATGTTGGATCTGGTAACTTGAGGGATCATTAAGCCTATGAGACCTATATTCAAATATATTTTAAATAATTTGCATTTTTAATGAGAAACCATATGTTAAAGATGTACAGGATTAATTTGAAATCCATCTTCTACACTCCCAGACCCTTGGAAGGTAGTGTGTCCGAATAGTTGGCTAAGTTGTGGAATGTTGTAGTGAATGTGGAAGCTACCAGAAGGAATGCGTAGCCTATTACAATTCCAGTCAGCTTTCTCCTTGCTCCACTGCCACCACTGCCCTGCCACCTAACACACTGTCCTCTCTCAAACTATGCTGACATGCATTATTCTCCTAAGTTGCTTCTTCCAGATGCTCGATCTCAGAAATAAGAAAAGCAACAGTTATAGTAGGTAACTGAATGGAACACTCACGTTATCTATGATGCCAAGGACATTTCGAATGAGTTAAATGACAGATGGCACAGGTAAATACACTCTTAATGGCAACACTGATAATGACCTGTAGACAAATAAATAGACCAACATCTACCAAGAGATCAGCATTCCAATAAAAATGCTCTATTTGCCTCAGCAAATGATTATGCTTTCGATGTCAGTGATTTACACTGCATTCCTCATCACTGGGCTTTGATCATAATTCTGTATATATCTCTTCTAGCTTTTCTCCATGTATCTGAACATCCAAAATATGTGCAAATTTTACATTACAAATAAAGAATTTTATTAAAATGACAAAACCTAGCTGATATATTTTTATACTTGCCTATCTTATGGTACGGTGAGTAAATCAGAATACAAAGATGTCTTAAAGCTGCTAAGCCACTTGAGGCTCAAACGATTTAACATTTTCTTAGTAAAATGCTGTAGGGATAGAACAAGCCACTATTCTAGTCTGAATAGTATAGTGCTGCCTGTACGCATATGTTCATGAACATGTATGTAATATGTCTTTATCTATCTACATCTGTCTGTCTGTCTGACGGCCTGCCTACCTGCATGTGTGCGTGAGTGCATGCATGCGTGTGTGTGAATGTTTTCATGGCTGGAAACTTGGTACTATGTATACAATTGGCATCCCGTTCACTGGTGAAGACTTTCTCCTGCTTCAGCATTCCTCATTCCATCACAGTTCTTTGTGTAGGGTTGAGGACTCGTGGCATTTCCCCATTCATTTGGGCAAGTCTACTGTTGCTGTCCGTTTTCAGTTCACGCTTAAGCAGTCATGTTGATGAGACTGTAGGGTATAGCTTCTGACATTATGAAAAGACACGGCCCCTTAGAAAACATCCAATCCTCTAGCTCTTGCAATCTTTCTGATACTGTTCCATAAGATTCTCCCAGGCTTGGTTTTTAGATATATTTATGGTGATTGAGGTCCACAACTTTATAATTCAACAATGAATATTTTGATGTTTCTTAGCTATTTCCCCCTTTTATTAGAGTTCTCTGTTTAGGTCACAAACACATTTTTATTTTTTAAATGAGTAGTTTGCTTTTTGTTTTGATTTTATTCTTCTTATTTGAGTTTTTTTTTATTGTTGTTGTTGCTGTTTGGATGTTAATCTTTTGTCAGATAATTAGAAAATTGTCTTCCATTCTGTGGACATCCTAGCCCACATTCTCTCTAAATTTAAATTTTCTAGTGTGTTTAAACATAAGATAAGTGCAGTCAGAGGATATTAAGAATTTGTCAAGAGCTTTCTCTGTATTTATTGAGACGATCTTTTGTCTTTGGTCTTTAAGTCCTTTTAGGTGTTTTTTTTTTTTTACATTTATTTACATTTATTTACTTACATATTTTGCTCCACCCTTCATTTTAGGCATAAAGCCAAATTGGTCATGATGTAGAAATTTTTTGATGCATATCTGTATTCTGTTTGTTACTTTTGTCCTTGTTGTTGTTGTGCCTTTACCTGGTTTGGATATTCGAGTGATACTAGCTTTAACTGAGAATTATGAGGGTCTTTCTCTCTCTCTCTCTCTCTCTCTCTCTCTCTCTCTCTCTCTCTCTCTCTCTCTCTCTCCCCTCTCTCTCCCTCTCCCTCCCTCTCCCTCTCCCTTTCCCTCTCCTTCTCCCTCTCCCTCTCCCTCTCCCTCTCCCATTTTGTCTTGTAATTACTTAAGCAGGATTAGTTGTCTGTGGATCTTCTTTAAAAGTTAGGTCAAATTCTGCTCTGAATTCATCTGGCCCTGGACATTTTTAGCTGGAAGTATTTTTATTATTATATTAATCTCTTCATTAATTATGGCTCTGCTTAGGTTATTGACGTCTTGATATATATAATTTGGTGGTTCGATTAATTTTAGGTATTCATCTATTTTAAGATTTCCAAGTTAATGGACTACAGGATTTTTTAAAAAAATTCTCTCATAAAATTTTGATTTTTTTCTGTGTTTGTTGTAATATTTCCCCGTTTGTTACTGACTCAGTTAATCTGTGTGCTCTTTCTCTCACTCTGCTAGCTAATATTGGCAACTGGACATGTGACCATTTTGTTTATCTGATTAAAGTACCAGCTTTTATAGTCATTCACTTTTTTGTATCATTTTCTTTGTTTATATTTATTATTTATTTCTTCTCTAAATTGTATCATTCTTGAAGTTGACTAGGCTGAGATTTGCTTTTTTTATTATTTCTCCAATTTTTTAAGTGGTATCATTAAGTCATTTATTTGTTTTCCTTTCGAATTTTTAATGTAGGCAATTAGAGCCTACATTTCCTTATAGCACCATTTTCAATGTGTCCCAGAGACCTGTGGCAGTGTGTGTGTGTATTTATGTATTTATTTAGTATTGTTTTCTTCATAGACCCATTCAGTTAAAATTTCTTTAATCTACATGATATTTTCTATTTATTAGAGATTTGTCTGCTGACAGTTTTAAGCTTTATCTTACTGTAATCAGACAGGATGAAAAAAGTGAATTCGATTTTTTAAATTTTTTAAAGATTCCTTTTATATTCCAGGATGTAGCCTTTTTTAGAAAAGTCCTCCTTTGCATCTGAATAGAAAACGAATTCTCTGATGTTTGGGTAGAATATTCTTTTGAGATCTGTTTTTGGTATATCTTTGATATATGAAGTCAGTTAATACTGGGGTTTCTGTTTATTTTTTGTCCCTATGACTGTCTACCGGCAGAAAAATGGAGTATTAAAATTATGTACTATTAATGGATTGATATTAATCAGTCTTTAAATCAAGTAATATTTTTTATAAAGTTGGTTTCAATTGAGCGAACTACATATACATTTAAGATCATAATGTTTTCCCAGTTAACTTCCCTTGATGAGGAATTTCTTTATTTCTTCTGACTCGTTCAGTTTGAAGTCTGTTTTTTCCAGATATGAAAATGGTATTGTCTGCCTGTTTCCCAGTCCCATTTGATTGAAGTGCTTTTATTCTAAAGTCATGACTGTCTTTAAAGCTAGGATATGTTGCTTGTCAACCCCAGAGAGATGAATGCTTTTGTTTCAATATTTTGGTTGGATAATTGGCCCAGCTTACCTTTAAAGTTATTATTGAAATGTACACATTAATTTTTGTCATTTTGTTTTGTGCTTTTTTTTCTTGTCTTACTTTGTTTTAGCTATTTCAGTTTCATAATTCTTCACTCGTTTCAACATCTCTCTGCACTGCCCCTTTCTCTCTTGGACACAAAATATTAGGTTCTGTATTTTCATTAGGTTTGATTTGTTGGAAATAAAATATTAAGCTGTTTATATCATGGAGAGCTTTTTTTTTCTTTCACAATTATGTTGGATAACTTTGCTGGCTAAGTTTTTGATTTGGGATGTGTTGCTCAGCTCCTCTGTCTTTCAGTTTTTACAGTTGAACAATCAGATTTTTGCCTAGCCTCACATAGGCTTTGAAATACCAGGATAGAAGGATATGCAGGGGGTTCTCACCCACACAGAGGAGAGGGGAGGATGGGTAAAGGGGTGACCCGGAAGGAGGCAGTGAATAAGAATGAAAAGTGAATAAGTAAAAAATTAAATTAAAAAAGAGAAAGAAACATTTTTGTAGTTGTTTTGGTTTACTTTCGTCTTTCAAACACTTTATTTTGTTCTGTATACTCAATGGTTTTTCTATGATATGCAATATTTTTTGTTTTGTTTTGTTTTTGTTAGTTGTTTGTTTTTTCCTGGTCTTATCTACTTTGTGTTCTGTGTGGTTCTTGTATCTGTATCAGTGTGACATTATTGAGTTTAGGGAAGTCTTTTTTTTTTTAATCATTTTATTCCTTTGCATTTCAAATGATAACCCCCTTCCTGTTTTCCCCTCAGCAAATCCACCATTCCATGCCCCCTCCCCTTTTCCTCTATGAGGGTGTTCTACCTACTCACCCATTCCTGCCTACCTGCTCCAGCATCCCCTTACAATGGGGCATTAAGCCTCCTCTTGAAGAAGGGCTCCCCTCATTGAAGCAAATAATGCTGTTGTCTGCTATCTGTGTTGGTGGAGCCATGAATCCCCTTCATGTGTACTCTTTTGGTTGGTGGTTTAGTCCTGGGAGCTCTGGGTGGTCCAGTTACAATCATTTTCTGCTCCTACAGTCCTTCCCTTAGCTCATCCATTGGAGTCCCTGGGCTCAGTCTCATGGTTTGCTGTGAGTATCTGCATCTGTATTGGTCAGGTGCTGGTAAAACTTCTCAGAGAACAGCCATACCAGGCTCCTGTCAGCAAGTGCTTCTTGGCATCAGCAATTTTGTGGGGATTCAGTGAATACAGATGAGAAGGATCCCTATGTGAAGGCTGTCTCTGGATGGCCTTTCTTTCAGTCTCTGCTCCATTTTTTGTGTCTGTCTTTCCTTTGGACAGGAACATTTTTGCCTTTAAATTTTTGAGATGGAGAGTTTATTTGGAGGTTCTAGCAGAGGAGCAGAGATACTCATATACCCTTGACTGAGGACTGGTCCTCCTCTATTCAGGGAAGGTCTAATTCCATGTGTGAGGGACACACATGGAGCGGTAAGGGAGGAAGAGGACTCCCACCTAACCAGCCCGATCAGCTGAATCAACCGTGGCTAGCAATGGGATGACAGATGTCACAGCCAGATTGTCCTCTGGACCCCTGAGATCTCTCAGACACTGAGCCATCAACCAGACAGCATACGCCAGCTGATATGAGGTCTCCAACATATATATATATATAGCAGAGAACTGTGTGGTCTGGCCCCAGTGAGAAAAGAAGCACCTAATCCTCTAGAGACTTGAGGCACCAGGGACTGGGGAGTTCTAGTAGGGTGGGATTGGGGAGGTCTGTGACATCCTCTTGAAGACCAGGGAGGATGCATGGGATAAGGAACAGTAAAGAGGCAGGACCAGGAGGGAGATAACAACTGGACTGTAAAAAAATTAAAGAACAAAAAAATTTCTAAGTTGGGTGGGTGGCCCTATCCCTCAATTGGGGGCCATGCCGATTTACTGAAGGTGGTCTTTACAGGTTCTATCTCCACTTTGTTGGGTAATTTTGGCTAAAGTCATCCCTATTGTGTCCTGGGAACCTTTCCCTTCCCTGGCATCTTGGACTATCTAGTGATTAACCCCAGTGCCCCATTTCCCACTGCCACATATTTCTATTCAAATTTCAGACCCTCTGAACTTCTCTCCTGGTCTTCCAATGCTTGATCCTGACCCTCCTTTTTCCCCTCCCCATCCTCTCTTCCTCCCAGGTCCCTCTCTCTAACACCTGTGATTATTTTTATGATGTTAATCCTGCTAATCCATGAGCATGGGAGATCTTTCCATCTTCTGAGGTTTTCTTCAATTCCTTCTTCAGACACTTAATGTTCTTGTCATACAAATCTTTCATTTTCTTGGTTATAGTTACACCAAGATATTTGATATTATGTGTGACTTTTGTGAATGATGTTTTTTTACCAAATTTCCTTCTCGGCTCATTTATCCTTTGTGTAGAGAAAGGCTACTGATTTGTTTGAGCTAATTTTATATTCAGGCACTTTGTTGAAGCTGTTTATCTTCTGTAGTTCTCTGGTTGATTTTTTGGGGTCACTTAAGTATATTACATCATCTACAAATAGTGATATCTTGACTTGTTTCTTTTCAATTTGTATCCCCTTGACCTCCTTTTTTTTCTAATTGCTCTGGCTAGAATTTTGAGTAATAATGTTTCTTTTACAAATGTGTGTGCCTTTGCATTTTGGACATAGATGTTCAGAATTGAGAGTTTATGTTGGTGGAATTTTTTCTTTAATGTGTATTGTGTCCTTCTGAATTTTTTTGTTAACTTTTGCCTGAAAGTCTATTGTTCTGGATATTAGAATGGGACAATTTGCTTGGAAAAAAATGTTCTTGCCTTTTACTGTGAGTTAGTAACTGTCTTTGTCAGTGAGGTGTGTTTCGTGTGTGGAAAACTGCTGGGTCCTGTTTACATATCTATTCTGTTAGCCTATGTCTTTTTTTATTGGGGAATTGAGTGCACTAATTGAGAGATATTAAGGTCCAAATATCATTGCTTCCTGTTATTTTTATGGTTAAAGCTGGAGTTATGTTTGTGTAGTTCTCTTCTTTTGGGCTTGTTTTGAGAAGATTAATTTATTGCTTTTTTTGTGTGTAGTTTTTGTCCTTGTATTGGAGTTTTCCTTCAATTTTCCTCTGTAGGTCTTGATTAGAGGAAATATGTTGTGTATGTTTGTTTTTGTCATGGGATATCTTGGTTTTTCCATCTATGGTAATTGAGAATTTTGAAAGGTATAGTAGCCTGGGCTGGCATTTTTGTTCCCTTAGGGTCTATATGACATCTTCCCAAGATCTTCTGGCTTTTTAGACACTCTGTTGAAAAGCCTTGTGGAATTCTATTAGGTCCACCTTTGTATGTTACTTAACCTTTTTCTCTTATATCTTTTAGTATTGTTTCTTTGTTCTGTGTATTTGGTGTTTTGATTATTATTTGACAGTAGGATTTTCTTTTCTGTTCCAAACTATTTAGCGTTCTGTATGCTCCTTGTATGTTTATGGGCATTTCTTTCTTTAGGTTAGGAATGTTTCCTTTCTATAATTTTGTTATGATATTTACTTGCCCTTTGAATTGGAAATCTTTGCTCTCTTCTATTCCTATTATTCTTAGATTTGTTCTTTTTATTTTCCTGAATTTCTTGGATGTTTTGAGTCAGATGCTGCTGTTTTTTGTATTTTCTTTGATTTTGTGTCAGAGTATTCTATGGTATCTTCTATGCCTGAGATTCTCTCTTCTGTGTCTTGTATTCTGTTGGTTATGCTTGTACACGTGACTCCTACTCTCTTTTTAGGTTTTCCATTTCCAGGTGTTGTGATTTCTTTATTGTTTCTATTTTTACTTTTAGATCTTGGATTCTTTTGTTCAATTTTCACTTGTTCGATTGTATCTTCCTGTATTTAAGATATGTATATGTTTCTTTTTTAAGGACTTTTACCTGTTTGCCTGTGTTTTCTTGTATTTCTTTAAGGGAGTTATTTATGTACTTCTTAAAGTCCTCTATTATCTTCATGAGATGGGATTTTAGATTAGAATCTTTCATTTCAGGTGGGTTGGCATATCTAGAACTTGCTGTGGTGGGAGAACTGGGTTCTGACGTTGCCAAGTGTCCTTGGTTTCTGTTGCTCATGTTCTTGCTCTTTCCTCTTCCCCTCTGGTTATTTCTGGATACTTGCTGTTTCTCCTGCCCACATGCATGTTGTCCATCTCCCCTCATGGCATTCTCCTCCTCTGCTGGTCTTTTTACTCTCCTCTCCCTCTTGTCCCTCTTCCTTGAATCAGGTCACTCCAAACCCTCCTATATCTAATTCCTCTAGTAAATAGCTGTAGCCAATATTATTTAACAAATAGTTTAAATTCAAGGAACAAGGTTTGTACAACCAAAGCTTGTAAAAAAAGAGAAGTAATTTATAGGCCTATACCTTTAGGAATAGAATTTAGCATTACAATACTTAGAAATATACCAAATTTCATCAGTGACTTCTTTAAGTTTCTTAAATTCTTTGATGAAGTTTATGATTGTTCTCTTAAATTCTCTGTGTTGAAGTTTATCTATATAATTGTCATTTGAAAAATTGCTGTAAGTCTGGTCAGTTTGGGAGAAAATATACTGGTATGATACCTCATACTCCTCATAATTTTTAAGTCAAATATGACTATATACAATTATTTTATTATTTCTAAGTCTGATATGGACAATGCAGGTTGGGGCAGAAGAGAGAATATGAGAGTAGGTTGGGCCTAGAGGTTAGAAATGACTTGCTTGGATGAAATCAGATAGACAGAGGGGACTGAGTGGGTTTACATGATTTGTCTCCTAGTCTAAGACTGGTGTGTAGAAATATATCTGGCTCAGAGGAAAGATCAGAGGTGGTGTGAGAGGAGCCTATTAGTTAGAGTGTAATTAGGGAAAATCATGGCTCAAGCCTAGAGGTTGATTGTAGCACAAGATGAAAGGTCAAGGGCTAGATATGATGGGCTGGGAAGAATTTGTGAATAGAGATAGATAGGAAAACTTATTAGGTTAGACCCCCAAGAATAATGTGGAGAATCTTGTTGGGTTATGGAAATCTGTGGGTAGTGGCAGCTAGAGTATTGTTGTTGGAGGGATGGCTGTAATGCTGACAGTTATGGGCAGACAAAGCTGGGTACTAGGTGTGAGACCAAAGGCTAGATATGGCAGGCAAATGAGAAGCCATAAATAGGACAGTCATAGAGACTCACCAGATTAGGACCTTCAGTACCCAATATTTCATACATGGTGAATAATTCATATGCTAATTAACTAAGATATAAGGTTAAATTTATATACTTTAAAAGTTTGATCAACAGAATTTGAAATATATTTTTCCTTCTTTCAGTATGCATACATCTAGTGTTCACATTTATCACAAAGCTATGGCAATTCTACAGGAAACTGTATTCATTTATTGATTGTTTTATGTATTTGTTAATCCTGGAACAATCAAAAGTAGTTTACAGCAAAATTCACAAATGTATTTTATGTTATTAAATCAAAAAAGAATCAAGACAAGAGTCAAGTAATAAATCAAGAAGCAGCTCAAAGTAAACTTTTAATCTGAAGATCTCTAAACTTTGATCCTCCTTGAAATCGAGACATATAATAGAATGATATGCTACATCATTTTCATTATTTTGTGATAGAAGTTGCAATAAAGATGCAAAATGAAGTTTTACAACATAGACTGTGTGGAATTTTATCTGATGATGCTATGTGGGACATGTTGCAGTACATTTGAAAGTAACTTCAATAATATTTTGAGAAAAGATTAGGGATATAATTCACACAATTCTTTTAAAGAGCTCATCTTAATGAAAGACAGGAGCTATCTTAGAGTTTCAGTTGCTTTGATAAAACCTAATAGCAGGGCTGGAGAGATGGCTCAGTGGTTAAGAGCACTGACTGTTCTTCCAGAGGTCCCAAGTTCAATTCCTAGCAACCACATGGTGGCTCACAACCATCTGTAATGGGGTCTGATGCCCTCTTCTGGTATGTCTGAAGACAGTTACTGTGTACTCATATAAAATAAAATAAATAAAATTTAAAAAACAAAATCAAATAAACAAACAAAAACCATAATAGCCATAAGCAACTTGAAGGGTAAGATTATTTGGTCTATGCTTCTGTCACAATCCATCATGGTGTCAGTTACAGCAAGACCTGAGGCAGGGCAGAAACATTGAGACAGGAACTGATAGAGAAGGCATAGATGAATGCAATTTATGGGCTTGATCCTTAAAGCTTGCTCAGCCTGCGTTCTTATAGTACACTGAACCACCCTCTCAGTGGTTGCCCCCACATTGACCTAAGACCACCCATATCAATTGCTAATTAAGAAAATGCCCTATAATTTTACTTAGAACCTGGTTGTATAAGGGCATTTTCTCATTGAGGTTCCCTCCTCTAAAATGACTTTAGCTTGTATCAAATTGATATAAACCTAATTAGTATAATTGACGCCTCTTCAACCTGACACACAAAACATCACTTTCTAACTTTGCATTCTCATTTGTCTTCAAGATCTCTTATTTATATAAATATCATAGAATAAGACACATTATAAAGTTAAAAGTTCCACAGTCTTGACAAATCCAAACACTTTAAGAGTTCCAGTTCTTAAAAAAAAATGAATTCATTATTAAAACTCAGTCTCTATAAAACTCCAACAATCTTTTAAAATTTCGAAGTCTCTTGACTGTGGGCTCTTATAAAATCAAAATCAGTTAATAATTCTTTACTTCAAGTAGGAAGAACTAGGGAAGAGTCACAATCTGAACAAAGCAATAACAAAATCCAGTATTGTAAATAACTCACTGTCCAATGTCCAGGGTTCACTCATGACAACCAAAGAACTTGGGTTACTTCGCTGGCTCCACTGTTTAAACACATAAAGCTCATTACCTAGGGGAAGATGGCTGCGCTGCATAGTTAATGCTGTTCTTGGCTGTCATCAAGCTAAACTGATATCTCCAAAGCCCGAGTCTTTTCCTGCAATTTCTGTATCTTCTGCTGTTTTTTTGGGTTTTTTTTTTTTTGTTTTTTTTTTTTGTTGTTTTTTGTTGTTGTTGTTCATTTGTTGGTTTTGTTTTATTTTTAATTTTTGTTTGTGTTTGCTTGTATGGTGCTAAGCTTTAATTTCTCTGCATGATTCCTTCAATTCTAGGATTTTGAATCCACTGAGGCTGCACTTTCACCATTGGCTTCTTTTGGCTGCTCATAGTGCCAAGTCCCAGCTGTTTTTCATGATTCCATCATGCCTTGGAAACCAGTTCCTCTGGGAAGACTCTTACTGTCTTCTAACCAAGTTTAGCTGTCAGCATGTGGTTATCTTGGACGTCTTTGGAACACAGCCTCTTTATGTTGATCTTGAGGAAACACTTCTTAGAAGACTTCACCTCAATAAAGCTAGTCCCTTCTTAATCACAACTTATTTTTCAGTTCTAGTTGACAAGTATCAATAGTCCCAGTAAAGCAGAGGTTTTTTGTTTTGTTTATTCTTTTTTTCTTTCTGGTTCTCAATCAAAGTATCACAAGATTGACATATTTAAGTCTTCCTTCTGAAACTCAATTATCCCTAGTGCTTTCAATGTTTTATCTTCCAAACATTGAAAGAACAGCAAACAGAGCTCTCCATACTCAATATCTATTTTGTTAGTCCAAAGTTCTTTAGTCCTTCCATATTTCTAAAAACGTGCTAAGCTATTTCACAATAATACACTCAAAACCTGGTACCAATTTCTTACTTATTTAGTATTTCTATTTTTGTGATAAACTTGGGGATGAAAGATTTTATTTGGCTTAAATTTCCACATTCCAGTCTATCATGGACGCAGGGCAGGAACTCAGTCACATGTAGAACCTGGGAGCAAGAGATGATTTAGTGGCCATAGAGGAAAGCTCCTTACTGGCTTGTTCTTCTTGGATTGCTCATCATGCTTTCTTTTCTTTCTTTTTCTAAAACCATTTATATTTACTTTTACACTCCAGGTCCACCCAATACCAAATCATGTTCCCCTCTCCCCCCACCCCCATCCCTTTTCCCTCTCTTGTCTCTCCCTTCCTCCCCACTTGTGGTTGCTTTCTTTTCGCTCTCAAGTGGGACTGAGGTATCCTCACTTGGGTCCTTCAGCTTGTTGAACTTTTGGAGTTCTGTGGGGTGCACCTTGAATATTCTGTACTTTTTTTCTTTTGCTAATATCCACTTATTAGAATTTAGGACTACTCACACAGAACTTGTATCACCCACTGTGAGGTGGGCCCTCACCCATCAATCAAACCTATTAAATTTTCCTATAGGCTTTTGTGTCTACAGCCTGATCTTATGGAGGCATTTTCTTACTGATGTTCCCTCATGTCAGATGAATCTATCATCTTATACGATGACCCTGTTCATAGATACTTCTAGCCATCAAATAGGCATATGCTTCTAAGCAATTTTCAGATTATTAATTTTTGAATTTCCATTTAAATGATCAATGGTAGATGTTAGAGAACTTTCTGAGTGAATAATTCATATGAATATTTCTTTTGATTTATGCCATATCATTGATAGCAATTTTAAGGCAAATAGTTTGAAATGTACTTGTTATAGTTTTGCATTGTAATACAAATACAATTATGTATGAATTAAGGAAAATATTTAAGTATGGATATAAATAATATTTTTGGCATTTTGATTTGTAATTCAAAGAAGTTTGGCATAAGTTTGCCCTGTATAATTCATTAATCAAGTGAGTTACAGGAATTTGTATATGCAAGATCAATTCTTTTCCATGTAACATTATACAATTGGCTTACATGTTAAAAGAAATTTTGAAGTGCTATGCTTCCTTATCTTAACACTTAAGTGTGTTAACTTGAGTTTAATAGTTTTAAAATCAGAATTATATTATAAGAGGTGGCCAGAATCAGATTCAGTGATCTCGTGATAGCAACAATATGCTTGTTGACTTTTTGTTAATAGTTATCAAGTGTTTCCTAAAGATTGTAAGACTTGCCTCTGTTCTACTTGTCATGAATTTTTATAGAACTATTGATTTTTAAGTAAAAAATAGTTGTTATTCTACTTCAACAGGGATAAAGTCATAGCTTTCTATGTCGAGATTTCATTTGTAGTCTCTGTGATAATGTGAGTCTGTAATAATTTTACGGGCATGTCATCAAAAGCACTTTACTCTTGTGATTTTTATTGGTGAACTGAAATACTGATGATAGATCAATAAATACTATCATACGAAAAAACTCATTTCTATTTCCTGAACACTTTGAAACACAATATAGCCATTACTATTATGACCTGACATAATTACCACATTGTCTAACAAGGCTTAGGTATGGAAGTCTATCCAGTTCAGCATTTATGAGGAAGAGAAAGGAAAATAATATGTCTCGTTTTGAGAAGTTAGTGATGTTTTTCTTAAGGATGCAGTGTATAAATCAAAGTTATGCCAGGAGCCCAGCTCTAATGGGCGTATCTAAAGCACAACTCTTGCATTAGTGGCCTAGGAAACATCCCAGAAGAGGCAGGAAGAGAGATTGTAAGAGCCAGAATGTAAGAAAGTCTGCTGGGAAACAATTCTCTAAGAAATGGCTGCATAATAAATATTGGGACAATTGCAATATATCTTTGCTTCGAAGGTATTGGTGAAAGGGATCTTGGGAGGCTAGAAGGAGGAAAGGGATGGAGAAAGTGGTATTATTAATTAAAATGGATAAATATAAAATTAGAAAATATGAAATTTTGTGCATACTATTAATAAATTTATGTTTAAACAAAACAGTAAGGGCAAATCTTTTAATAATGAAGAAAACAAGTGGCTGAAATCTGCTTTTTAACATTCATATTCATGACTTAAGTTATTGAAGTCAATAGACTATGGTCTCCCAGTGATAGATCTCCTACTATTCCAGATGAAAAGACAGAGTATTATTAAAAAAAAGTATTGAACAAGCTATTGCTTAAATTTTTTTGTCTCTGCAATTTGTCTTTCTTAATAACAAATAAATTTTATTTTCCAGTATGTTATTGGAAATTAATATTTATATTCATCTCACTAACTTATGTTAGAAAAAAATTTTTTTTGGTTTGGTTTTTGTTTGTTGTTTTTTCTTTCTTTTTTTATTAGGTATATTTCTTTACTTACATTTCAAATGTTAGTACCTTTCCCGGTTTCCTGTCCATAAGCCCCCCGTCCCTGTCCCCTCCCCTTTTTCCATATGGGAGTTACCCCATCCATCCCTGTTACTACCCCCTGCATATTCCCCTGCACTGGGTGTCTAACCTTGGCAGGACCAAGGGCTTCCCCTTCCACTGGTGCTCCAGTAAGGTTATTCTCTGCTACATATGCAGTTGGAGCCCTGGGTCAGTCCATGTGTAGTCTTTCAGTAGTGGTTTAGTCCCTGGAAGCTCTGTTGGTTGGCATTGTTGTTCTTATGGGGTTGCAAGCTCCAATACAGAGGTCAACGCTAGCAGCAAACAACTGAACTAAGAACAGGACCCCCTTTGGGAGAATTAGAGGAAGGATTGAAATAGTTGAAGGACCTTGCAACCCCATAAGAAGAACAATGCCAACCAACCTGAAAAACTTTTGACACTTTTCAAACTCTACAATTGGGCCCATTATGCTTCATCATTGCAGTGCTTTTGAAAGGAGCCTCCTTGTTGTTGCTGTTAATTTTTTATGTGTAGTTGTATTATGATTAGTCCCCTCACTACAGGCCTATTAACAGTGTGTCAATGGTTTAAATGCATTGCTCACACTTAACGGGTCATAGGGACTGTAACTAACATATAACATGTGAACATTCCTATAATATGGAAAGACAGAAATAAAATAATTTATTCAAGGAATACATAAGTTTGTATGAAGTATAAAATCTAGAGTATATTCTGAATACTTTGTGTGTTATACTTTTTTTACACAACTTTTCCTTAAGAATCTCTAAGCAGCATTGCTCTCCTCAGATGATGGATCAATTAGGTTATTTCTAGACAAGAAACACTCACATACCTAGTGCTACTCTTTCATTCAGTTTCATTTTTTGTTTCATGTATACATATTTGACTATACATAACCTTTCGACCACCATGACAAATAGTTAAAATAGAATAAATTTTGCACCTTGCATAAACTCCACGCTGTTGGCAAGGAATTCCCACCTTCTGACATAGGATTTACATTCCCTGTAATTGATTTCCTGTTAAATACACAACTACCATCTCCCTTCTCAGTGACATTTTAGACAATTAAATGACACTCAATTTCAGCTTTATTTACCTTAATCATATGAAAAGAATACTAAACTTTGTGAAATATGAAGTTGGTGATGGTGGTGCTAAAAGCAAAGGAGTACTTTGATGGAGTTTCAAGTTTGGTATCTGTTTTCTAAACTGCAGCCCTGCCACTTATACCAATAGCTTCCTTTGTGTATTGACTTAACAAGGAAGAAATGTCTGAAAAATAACTCTCAGTACATTTTACAAGGATTTTTTTATTTTTAAAAAATAGAATAAGCTATCTTAATGGTTAAAAGTAGTGTCATCCACTTGTTCCCCAATCTTCTAGTTTGAGTTCAATTCTGTCTAGGTTCATGAGAGCAGATCGTATTGTTTTACCAATAGATATATCCTAGGAATTATTCTTTTTTATCTACTATTTGCCATCTCATAGGAAACGTACAGCTATCTCATTTATATTACTAAAATTCCCCAAATAATATTATCAAGCATAACTAGTACTTTAAAATTGAATTTCCACAATGAACACACACACACACATACACACACACACACACACACACACACAAGACATTGAACCTCAATGACCCTACTTTCGCTGAACCAACACAATGTCCTCTCATGATCAAAAGAATCACATAATATTCTCTACAAAGCCATCAGAATATGTCCTTAAGCCACATTGTAAAGAATAAAATTGTTCTCAACCTTTTAATTCTTGAACAAGAAATTAAGCATCATTCATCTTAAAATGGCCTTTATACTCTAAAGGATACCTTTACTTCAAAAGTGAAAGTATTAAATACATGTGTTTAGATATCAAAATAGTTTTTATAAATCAGACATAGCTACAATTTTATAATGCTACATTTCAAAGCTGTCTCCTATTAGAAATGGAATTATATTTTTATAGGCATGCTCATCTGAGACCAAATAGATTGTAGCCATATTTCTGACTTAGATGATGTGTTTCTCAAGGACCTTTCTCTGGCCTTTCATGTATCTGAGGTATAGCTATCATCTCGGAAGTCAAATGATGTTTCTTCAGGCTTCATATAAGAAATGATATCGTATCTTGCATTTTTCTGTTCATCCATTTTTATATTTTTCTTTTTACTGGAGAATTTATGTTTACTCACATTTCTACCTTTTAAAATTACATTTTGATTCTGAAGTCTAGACTTGAAGAATTAAAATAGTTTCTATAGTAAGTCTCATATTTTCAGTTTTGTGTAGCTCTAACAATATTGGAAACATTCGAAATCATGTCCTTTCAGTAACAAGACTTCCATATTTCAAATATATTACTCAGTTTCATTCTTGTGTCTATTAAATATGATGGATAGTAAATCCTTCTGGAGTTATTGTGATTTAGTTGTGATTTACCAGGGGTTTTAAATAGCAAGGTTTATTTAAGTTGCATGTTAATGTAGAAGCCAGTAGAAAAGAAACTTTGCTAAATAAATATTCTAACTTTGTTTTGCCCCTGGGATTTTGTTGCACAGCATATAATATGCTGATACATTATCTGATGAAACTGCTGCTTTCAATGATACAAATTAATAGAAGGGATTTATCATTTTTATCAAGTAATAGAAACAAGTACCCTCCTGGGAAATAGAACTTATCTCTGAATTAAAGCAATTAAATTCATGCCACCGAACCACACAACCTTAGTCTTGTGAGGTTATTTAAAATTGCTTCTGGTCATATGAAATACATTTTTAATGAGTAGCATAGAGTGATGTAAGTACTTAAGGATATAAAGACTCCACAGTACACATCATTTCAAACCCTTATTATAGTACACAGCACATCAGAAGTAATCTTATTATTCAGCTCTGTCAGGAAAGTTATCCTCCCATTATTATCTAGAGCTCTCTGGAGTGTAGACATAGCGTAGTCTAAGAAAAAGTTAAAAGGACTCTTTTCTGTTAACGTATGTTAATGAAGTTGGATGCATTTTAACTTATGAATTCTATGGACAGGGCATCTTTACTTAATTAAGAATATGCATTTATACACATATTTAGAAGAGCACCTATTGACTACTATAGAAAAATAGTTTACAATTTGATTAGGGATAATACATTATTAAACCAATTATATTGTTTAAATGTTTAGATTAAAGGGTCAATGTGGTTTCACACCCCATGAAAATGATAGAGCTTGTTTATACTTTTGAAAAAGATAATGGAATTATATATGCAATATATTATTTAGTAAAAGTATCTTTAAATCACTCCATAAAATATGAGCTAAAGAATTTATTGAAAGTCTTAGTAATCTATTTTTTATGTTATAGGATAAATATGGATACATATTGTCACTATACTTCCATGGCCCAATTTCAACCATTAAGTAAGTAATGAACAAATATTTTCTTTACTGGATTAATCAAATCATTTTAAAAGACACCATGCATAGCTGCAAAGAATACATATAAAACTTATTAGGAAATAGTTTTATATTGAATAAAAATCATCAATATTATGACTGATGAAGTAGCTCAGCCTGATTTTCTACTAAGCCTCACAAACTGAGTTTAGCACTGAAACCAATGCCTACAGTGCTAGCGACTTCCTCAAATTGTCTTCTTGCTTCAGACATGTTCAATGGAGTGGTACATGGCACGTACAGTGAGGCATATATGTTCATGTGTGTACATCTAAGTACATAAATAACAATCAATTTAAAAAACTCTTCTCTGTTTTCAAACCTGTGCAAATTAATAAAACACAATTGAATGATAAATACAAGGTATGGTCTTAAGCATGATATAGGAAAAGCTTTGAGTTCATTTGGCAATTGCATTGTGAGAAAATAAATAAATATTTGTAAAATTATCAGTTTCAAACAATCTTTGTGTTTGTTATGTGTGCTAATTTTTAATCAATTTATATACTCTCTAGTAATAAAATGTTTAACTCATAAATGTGAGTTATGATAATGCTGTATATTGAAAGAAAAGTCTTAGAAGGAATTTCATTTACTAAATCACTAAATAAAATTATCTTTAAATTTGAATTAGCTAATAAGGATAAATTAAGAAGTGTCTATTAAGGCCAAAAATTTTTAATTGACTTGTATTATTTATTATTTTGAGACCTTCTCGCAATATGTCTATCACTCTTACTACAAAGTGAGGGGAATGACAGTCGCTAGCACCTGGCGATATTCTCTTACTGCACTAGAAGCACAGCTGCCCTAAGCAAAAGTCTGCATTACCTGGATTCATGGAGTTCACTTTTCAGCATTCCCAAAATGCCTATGAGTTCACCAAAGAATTGTGTGCTTGCTAAGGTTCTCTCATGAGAGCTGTGAACTATGACCCACCTAAGTCTAGGGCAATTTCCAAAGCCCACATGATCGTGACCTAGAAAATGCTTGTTTTAAATTTCCAGTTAGAGTTTGCTACCCAACCAATACTATGTAATAGGAATAGACAAGATCATAATACTTACCCCCAAATCTTCATGAACCTTTGATATAAATTTAGGAATTATCAGAGCCTAGCAAAGAAATCAGAAATTTACTAAATATTTTCATTTGTCTTCAGAAGTTTCTTCACTCACGACTAAGCCTGGGCAAGACTGAATTACATTTTCAAAAAAAAAAGATCCCAGGGGAAATACCAACATGAGATAGAAATAACTTTGTGAAAAACTACATTTTCAGATTTATTGAAAAGTATTGTGCATAGGATTTTAAAAGTTTCTTTCCATTTCAAAAGTAGAAATATGGTAAGATAATCAGCATTGAAAATCTACAAAACTACTAACATAGGAAATTGAAGAGCAATGTAAAGTGCAGTTAAATTATAGACCTGGTCTGTGATAACCATCACCGACCCTGGAAGCCCGTGCAGAGAGTAAGCATAAATACTTGGTAAGGAAAAGTGCTGGAAAAGACTGAGCTAACCGCAACAGACAGTGTGTTCAAGGAGTTTTAGAGGATTTAACAACTCAAATGCATCAAACGAAAAAATTGCCCTGGATATGTGCAATATAAGACATGTTTCTATCGGGTTTTGGTGCTTGATTTCAAATGCAGATTCAGGGACAGGGAAATGATTGGACATCGGAAAAACATTCTCATCCATGATTGGGGAACTGAGTCCTGATTTATAAGGAAGGAATAAAGAATATAAAGGTAGAGGGCTGTGCTGAGGGCAATGACTGAAAGCAGGCTATTGGGTCTTGCAGTTCATGGAAGACCTGGGACACATTTGGTTTTGGTTTGCATGTTTATTTAGACAATAAGAAGCTTTAAAATAACTCCATATTTCAACATATTTAAAAGCAGACCAACACTTCTACATAGAAGAAGTAAACTGTGATAAAGAATAGTGAGGAATAAAGCTATTGTTGCTTTAAAATAGATAAAAGAATGAGTGTTTAGAATTCTGAATGTATGCTTAGATTCATGACTGTGTTAATACAAGCTTTATAAATCCTATCATTGACTTCACCCATTCACAATGTTTTCCTATTTCATTGCACATATGTAAATTAAGTCAATTCAGATTGGACAATCAAAATATAATGTGCCAATAATGCTCCTTAAGTAATTATTGTTAGTGTATATTACATTTAACTCTGACATTTGTTTATTCTACATTTCACAAAAGCTATTTTACCCAGTTTTATTATTGGATGAATTAAAGTTGTTCATCAGAAGCAACATACGATGTAATTATTATGCCAATAAATATGGAGAACTCATCTTACACTGTCTAGGATTTGGTTGCAGATTTTATAAGTGTCTAATAATGCCTTTGGAAAGTCCTTAATATCTAATGTCTTCAGCTTCAAATTTTCATGAATTGCTGGAGCACTTCAGCAGGTATTTTGGGAAAGTTCTTTCATCCAAAGTCCTTTATGACTTGTTCTTATCCAGGATAATAAGGTATATTTATTCCCAACTTGTCCTGCAATAGTTTTATTACTCATTTCCTGTGATATCTGTGGAAGAAGGAACTGAGAGGTGTAAACTTCACTGGAGTAAACAGTATGGCCCCTAAGTCTGACACAAGCATAGTGAAAAGAGGTTAGCTCGGGGGCAAGTGCAGGATGCAAATGATGCAAATGATAGGCTAGACTTCTGAGTAATTACTGTAGCCATGCTTTAAGCTGTTAAAATATTTTCAAGAGCAAAAAAAAAATCATTAAAAATGAGGAAAATAAGAAGTCACATCATTTCCCTATTCCCCATTATAGACTCCTTGATGATTTATGATAAATTTATATTCTGGTCTTGATTCGACACTGGGAAATATCACTGCTTTTTCTGACAAGTGCTTCCACAGCGTCTGAGCTGCCCAATCAAGGGGATGGCATCCTGCTTGCACAGTGGACTTCCTAGCATTTGCCTTGTGGCTTCTTTTCTGTTGCTTCATTGTTATGATCATCATTATGAAGTATAAGCTTCTTACCAATAATTTGAATGACCTCAATTTTCCTCTACATTCTTCTTTAGCACATGATATGTTGATTTTACTTTTTAACATCTTTCATATTTTAGCAAAGTAGCCGTTTAAAATGCATGCGGAGCTGGGAAGTAAATTACTTGGGTAAAGGGCATTTCAAGATGATTGAAAAATGTGCTCATGAACTGTTGCTTTCTCTCTCAGTTAGGCTGGCAGAAAAGATTCTAGAAATGAGATTCTGCAGGTAAATATTAATGTATTGTATGTATTTTCTGTTTCAATGTGGCTTTCTTTAATGCTTTTATATCATTGGCCTCATTATAGAAAAGCCAGGCATAAATAATGCCCACTCCCACATAACATTGCAGGGTTTTGTTCTCTGGAAAATTCAAAACATACAGGCTCTTAGTTATAGTTTTATACTTAGGGTTCCATGCGAAAATGTCTGCATTTTTTCAAAGTTTTCTGAAATGCTTTTATCTGTTGTTTACAATAACTAGCTTTGTATGTTATTTGAATTTGTGAATCTTCCAGAGATATTGAAAGTAACCAATTTACTTATTTTTCTGTTGATATGAAACATAAGAATTCTGATTTGGAAAATCAGGTTTTTACACAGCATTGTCATTTAAGGGGTGGCCATTGGTTATATATACAATGGTGCAAAGTGTATCAGTGGCATCCTAAAATCTCTGTATTGTTACTTCTTTCTTTATAGAAGAGTTTGTTTGGCAAAAGCAACTGAAACATGTTGAGTTTATTTTATTTACATTTTGGCTTAAGTCTATTATTTCTCACATTTCAAAATGCTTATATTACAAATATTAATATTTATATAATATGTAATGGAATAGAGAGCAGTTTCAAAAAAGAAATACACTTGATAAGCT
The DNA here is from genome assembly GCF_011064425.1 of Rattus rattus. Taxonomy (NCBI): domain Eukaryota; kingdom Metazoa; phylum Chordata; class Mammalia; order Rodentia; family Muridae; genus Rattus; species Rattus rattus. The sequence continues at coordinate 124,935,969 of NC_046157.1, forward strand.
ATTGTGTGTATATTTTATTCATTATTTACTCACCCTTCTCTAGAACAGCTCATTGGAACAACATACATAACAAGAAAAAACCTGAATGACATGAAGAAGGGCCTCCTAGAAAGAAGTCTAGGAGGCCACCTTCCTGGCTGTAATATATAGTTAATTGTAAACTTCACCCCTGGGTCTTTGGCTGCAATCCAAATAGCATTTGGAGATTCTGACTTACACATTATCGAGTGGCTCTAAGTTTCAGGGAAGGTTTTTCCTAGGCCTGGAATGTGCATCTCATTCTCACTGTGGACTATAGTATGTTGGCCTGATACTGCTTCTATTCTTATCTAATATTGGTTCCTCAAGACTGGTCGCCTCAGAGACAAGAGTTTCTACATGTAGACAATCTGTGATCTTGTTCACAGATTATTTCTGACTGGTAAATAAAAATATTGACAGCCAATAATCAAGCAGATGAGACCTAAAGAGTTTAGGATTCCTGGGCTGAGGGTCCAAGGTGAACTACCATAGGAAAAAAGGAGGGATATGAGGAACAAGAAGTCACTCTGAGTTAGGAGTCATGAAAACATGACCCTGAGTGCTGGCCAATAGGAGTTAAGGGCATTAAGTTTCTGCTGGGTTAAATGTATCGTCTCCTACTGAAGTCAGATAAGTGCAAGGGACAGGGGGAAGGGCATCAGCAAGGCCATAATTACTCTTTGGTTGGTGGCTTAGTCTCTGGGAGCTCTGAGGATTCTAGTTAGTTGAAATTATTCTTCTTCCTATGGGGTTGCAATCTTCTAAAGATTACTCTTCCTTCAGTCTACTCTAACTCTTCCATATGGGTTCCTGACCTCAATCCAATGGTTGGCTGTAAGTATCTGCATTTGTCTCAGTTAGCCACTCATGGAGCCACTTAGGGGTCAGCCAGGCTAGGCTCCTATCTGCCAAACGTCATCAGTCTTACTGTCAGGGTTTGGTGCTTGTGCAAGGGATGGATCCCAAGTTGGGCTGGTCAGTGGATGACCTTTCCTTTAATCTCTGCTCCCTTTTTGTCCCTGCATTTCTTTTAGACAGGAATAATTCTGGGTCAAAAGATTGAAGATGGACAGGTGGCCTCTGCCTCAGCTGGGGATCTACTGGGGCTGGCCTCTTCAGATTCTGTCTCCCTACTGTTGGAAATATTGGCTAAGATCGTCTTCACTGAGTCCTGGGAGCCTTAACAAGAGGCCTCTGGGTCTTTCTAGAGGTACCACCCCCCACCTCATACTGCAAAAAGTAGATTCTAATAACATAGAGGGTAGATATCTGCCCAGCTGTAGCACTGATAAAGGCTTATTGTAAATATAAAGGCTTGTGTGTGTCTTTTATCTAGGAACTACTAAATGCTCAAAGGCCAGCTAGAAACCCTGGATTGGGATTAAAAATAGTAACAGCAATGGACTGTCTCATTTGATCTTTACAACATGACATTATCTTACCTATTGTACTCATTTCCAAAAGATAAAACAGATTTACTTAGAGAATTGAGGTAACCTATTCAAGTTCATTAGCTGCATATTGGTAGCATGAAAATGAGGGCTAATGGTGGCAGAAAATGAAGCAAGGAAAGGGACAGGAATGCCATGGCACAGAGTTTGTATTTTTTAAAAAAGGAGGCTGCAAAAGATATGAAAAAGCAAGAAGGAGCCAAGAATAAACTTTGAAAATTATACCATTCAGCTCCGGTGCAATGCTATAGGTGTCAAAGGCATAATCACAGTGATTTTGTCAGGATTATACTTTGACCACAGGGTGTACAGGGGAGTACTTTTATGTGGCTGGCATCCAGAGTCCAGAGGATAAAAATCTGCTCCAGACATCATGTACTAGGCTGTGTTAAAAACTGATCAACTTTAATTTAAAACTATAGTTGTTGTTATGGTTCACAGATAAAAATTCATGTGTCTGTAACATTCCCATGTAATGTTTCATTAGCCACTCACACATTTCAATATGCAAAAAAGGAAATCTCATTGTTTAGGGAAAAAATGTTAATATTTCTGGGAGGGTACCTAACCATTACCTATCAAACTAAACGTCAATGAATTTAAAATTGGCCACAGGGATTTTCTTTGTCTAGAGTCATTAAGGCAGTTGTGGTGTGTTAGCAACAAAGTTGTATCATCTAAATGTACTTAGCCACAGAAAGGTTCTAGAAATCTGAACATATTCGCCATTCATCATATATCAAGCAAATTATCAAAAGTAAAGATTACTATGAACTCATATATTGTGGTGGTTATTTATTATTTGTTGGTATTTAGAATCATCATAGAAATAAACCTCTGGGAAATGTTTCGGAGAGAGACTTCCGTTAGAGGAAGGATGCTGAGCAGAAATCATCTCTCTCTGATTCCTTTGAAGACACAATGTCACAAGCTTCTGGAGCCCTGGCTATGGTTACTTCTCCATCTGTAATGAGAAGACCTTTAAGCTGTAAGCTGAAACAAACCTTTTCTTCTGAAGATGCTTTCTTCAAATATGTTGTCACTGTAGCAGAAAAAGTAGCACATAGAGGTTTATTGACTTACTGCATTGTGTCCTCTGAGAATTAGGGCTCCGACATCTTTCTTAATGAAAGTACAACACATTTTTACAGTATCTATTTATCTATAACTCTCTGTATCAAAGTAGATTTATATAAAAATATTATGCATGAGAGTATGTGAATATCCCTGAGAATCTAATCAAGTTGGATGTGTGACATTTAAGATGATGAGACTCTACATTGGATTTACACAAATGAAACATACATATTTTATGTACTTATTTTTATTCATGTTTATATTTTTGGCATTTGGATGGAACATTATATAGTTATTTGTTAGTTTAATTTGTGATAAAATGCCATTTAATTTTGAGATCCTTCTATTTTTTGTTCAGATGACTTAAAAAATCTGGTCTTGAAATAACCTTCTAGACCTCTGCTTGCATTAGTTTATTTCATTATTATTTTCATTAGTATGGGTTTCAATTTGATTGTCTGATCAGAGTTCAGCACATGTAGGCTTAGTATTATGATATTTTTCGGATTAGAATGAAATGCTCATCTTTTCTGATAGGTTTTAGTTTGAAGTCTGTTTGATCAGAAATTAGAATGGCAGTATCTGTTCCGTGAAGTGGAAATTTCTGGTTTCTTTAATAACTCGGTTATGTCATGTGATGTTTTTCTGGAAGCTCTCTTGAGAGAGAGCATGTGATGTTTTGCTGGAAACAGAGGGGTGGCGCTTTGGAGCTTTTAAGGAGTATAAACAAGACCCCACAAAAATTGTGAGGATGCTTTTGCATTGCTATGCCCTGTAATGCTTTGTTTCACTGGTCTTCACTTCGGAGAGAAATATAACAAAGAACTTCTCATGGTGTTCCTGCTGATTCTGTTCACTTCTGCTGACTCACGATGATTCTGATGTAGTGGAGCCTTGCTGATTCTGTTGGATTGAGCATGCGCGACTGATTCATGTTTGGTGTTTGCTATTGAATTGGAATGCTGGTTTGCTGACAATGAAGAGTGAAATCATCCTAAGCGATGACTTCTAAACATGTCCAAAGCAGCCATTTCCTATTAATCCTCTTTTGCCCTACTTCTGGTTAGTGGGTTAGAAGGGATATTGAAACAGTTTAGAATCCTAAATAAAAAAGGTTCAAAAATCTAAGCGTACAATTTGCTTCTTGACTCTGTCTGCATGGAATACATATAGTCATCTTTTCAGTTTAAGGTGGTGCATATCTTTAAAGCTGAGTTTCTTATACACAACATATAGATGAAATTTTGTTTTTGCTTTTGTTTTTATTTTTTAGGTTTTTTTGGTCACTTACTCTAGTCTCTGCTATTGATTGGACAGTTAAAGTCATTAATATTTAGTGTTATTATGAATGCAGACTGCTATCATTTTCATGTTTGCTGATTTGTACCTGTAGTTGCTTTTTGTTACATAACAGCTTCGTTAATTTTCTTTTTAGGGCCTCTTGGCTATTCTTGTTCTTCTTTTATATTCAAAGTGTCATTTCCAATATTGCTTAGCATTTTGTCGATGTTTCATTTCATTTTAGATATTGATTTTTTTTATTTTTAGGTTTATGGCTCATGTAGTTTTTCTTTATCTTTCAACTATGGAAGCTTATAGTATTGTGAACAATAATCAAAGTTAGCCTTCATGGTCTTTTGGTCCAGGGTCATCGTCTGGCTTTTAGTTTCAATTGAGAAATCAGTTGTTATTCTGAAGGGTTTCCCATTAAACGTGACTGTATTTGACTAGGAGATATATGAGGTTTGGAGTTTTTTGTTTGTGTGTTTGTTTTGTTTTGTTGTTTGTTTTTAAGTCTTATATTGTTGGAATTTTGTGATCTTCTTGTATTTGTATTAGAAAGCTTTTCCTTAGCTTGTGGATGTTTTCCCCAGTGATCTTGTTAAAGATTTGGGTTTTGTAATTCACCTGGGACTCTTTTCCCTTTTCTATGCCTATAATCCAAAGATTTTATTTTTGACTATGTTCCACATTTCCTGCTTGTTCCTTTCATTTGCTTTTAAAAACATCATTTTTCTATGCTTATTTTATTTCGACTTTCTACTTTATCTTCAAGTCCTGATTTTCTATCTCCTGCTTGATTCCTTCTATGTGGAAGAATTTCCCTGAGCTTTCTGATTTGGATATTTATCTTTTCAATTCCATGTTTTCTCCTCCATGTTTCTATGATTTTTACAATTATAAATCATATTTTTCTTCCTTTGGGTAATTGGCAATAATTACTGTACATTAAGTACTAATATTTCCTTCTGTTTAAATACTTAGACTTCTTCATCTTTGGTACTAAACATATTTGTATTTTCATAAATATTTTCAAGCTCTATATTCAGAAGAAACTAATTCAAAAGTAATTTGATAACTGAAGAGATTGGTTTTGATCTTTTAAGGCAAGAGCAGTCATTACACTATAGTTAATTTGTCCCAATAATTAGACTGTACTCTGAGTAATTTTCTGGTGACTTTAATTATGAAATAGTTCATTATGACTGGAGGAAAACACATGGATGACCTAGTCTATGGAGATGTTTCCAGAGTACTTTAGCAGGTTTTATACTTTTAGGAATATGTCTTTTTCCTCCTATAGGCTTGAGAGCGTCCTTGAAGATCACCAAGGGTGAAATTCTCTGTGCAATCTATCTGCCGTAGTCTCACAACTCTCAGCTGCTCATTTTAAACTTAGGTGTTCAGCTTAATTATGTCTAGGCTATTTTTCATTAACCTACATCCTGAAAATTCTTTCAAGACATTAAACTATTATAAGAATCACTCCTCTCCCTTCAGTATTATTCTTTTATGTCTAATAACAAATATGTATAATATGTATAATATGTAACAAATATATATAAAAATCTTTATACATATTAGTAGTTTAATGTGGAAAAGTAAACAGTATATTGCCTCACCTTAGTTGGTGGAACAATTCAATGGTTAAATAGTGTTATTTAACTTCTACAGGTTTACTTGTTTAAAAAATACAATAAAGATATTTTGCAGTTTGAGAATTTGGAAAATTTGATAGATAAATGTCATGTGATTCTTAATTATTTTTGTCCTCAATCTTATATTTCAGAAAACTCATGAATATGTTAAATGTAGTTTTTTCATGAATACTGACTTTTATACATTGGTTAATTTTATTATCGTGTTCAGCTGATATTTATCATTTTCTATTATTTAGATAATTTGATAATTGGTTGTTGATCATAACTGAATGCTGAAATAGAAGAAAGTATAAATGTGTATATGGGAGTTGTGAAAGTGACACAATGCTAAATTACTACGATCAAAAATTATTAAAAAAATGGTGTTTTTGTAAAAGCTGTATATCATTTAAATATTTTTGTTGTGTTTAATATATTAATATCTATCCCTTCAGGCCTTATCAAATATTTTCAATAAGTGCTTAAAGAGTATTAATTTATGGCATAATATCCTATTTTCCATTATTTGTTAGTCATCAAATGCATAAAAATTGGCAATTATTTTGATGGTATATAACTCAAAATTAAATGGAAAATATTCCTATGATTATCTTTTGTGCCACGTAGGAAAGAATAAAGTCCATGTTACGTGCTAATGGTTAGAACATTTCATCTCTTCCATATTTATTAATATTTTGTACATGCACAAGTGTTTGTGTTGCCTTAGATGTTTATTATAGTTTATGAAAGAGTGGGGATTAGTGTTTTCTTTTTTCCTGTACCATGCCTTCATCCTGTGTCCATGCTTCAGTGGCCAATGCATCAGCTGGTCCCTGCACTTTAGTACCAGATCTCTGGTTTTCATTTTGTGTGCCTTCAACTTAAGGCATCTAGTTGAAGGGAGTAGAAAGGGAGTCACCTTGCTTAGTCAAAATGCAAATGTGATGATCAAATATGTAAGCTGACTTTTTGATGAAAGTCGGTTTGGGTTTTAGAAGGACAGCTGAGGAAGTGCAACTCTCTTGCAGATGAACTTTGGATAGGGCACTACGAGCAAACAGGAAAGAAAAACAAAACTGTCCTCCCAAATAGCATTTTCTACTGGTTTAACAACAAACCTTTAATTCTTCCCAGCTCCAACTGGGAAAACTTTAACACTCTTAATACATTCTTCATGTAAAATTTCTCAATTCCTTCATGAAAAGGATGGTGAACAACATTATTAAATATAATATCACCCTTATGACAAACTAAACAATAAGTCATTACGAATTCACATTAAATGAAAATCTCCAACCTCAGTGTACACTGGACAGTGTATATCTTAGACTATCAATTCTGGGTTATATGTAATAAAGACCTAAATTCTCATTGTTCTTTGTACGTTTAATAAGAAAATGTAATTGACTTTCACTACTGTGTCTTCTAAGAGGAACAGTTTTCTAGGAAGAAAAGAATCTCTGTTGATTCAGAACATCTATCATAGTTTAAAGAGAATTCCGGAAATGACAGTTATGTTAGATAAGGCGATATATTACAGCTTCTGTCCATGTTCTCTTTTCTCATACAGTGAGATCTATGTAGAGACAGAATTACTCTATCAGATCAAGTAAGTGTCAAAGTCAAACCACATCTTACACATTTTGCATTTTTTATCTCCTTGATTTCATCTTTCAGTTTTTTGGAGGACATTTCAAGTGGATTTCTGCTTGCTCCTGGTTACATTGAATGATAATGCTGACTGAAATTATTTTTTGGAGAAAAGTTATTGTCAGGACTTGTAGTGCCTTGGAAATGCAGTTATAGGCTGTTAAGAATTGGATTTGAAACGAATGAAATAGCTCAGAATGTCAGTGTTCACTATTTAAACTACATCTTAAGTCTAATTCACAATGAATTTCATATACAGCATAGGGACCCCCAACTGTAATTTTTATTCCCTTTAGTAGGCTATGTTTGTCATGAACCCCCCACCTTCAATTAATGAAATGGGAACTTGGTGATCCTTTCTTCATTTAATTATTCAAGTAGAAGCAGACATAGAAATTGAAGGTCATGCTTAGTCAATTAACCATTTAACTATCCTCATTTAAAATGAAAAGAAAGTGAATACTGCAAAAATTACAGAAGGACTGACTATATAAACATGCTTAACAAATTACTTTTCTTCATGTCAAAAAACAGTGTGGCAGAAAATAAATGAAACAGATAACCCACCTGTTTTAGCTTGACTTCTATTGTGACAAAACACTGTGGAGGAACATTTTTTTGGTTCTTGTATTTCTCTTTGGCTTACACACATATCCCAGGTCACATGAGCAAAGCTATAGAAGGTACTTGGAGTGAGGCACTGGACCATTGGACTTGCTTTCTTATATACCAGTGGACATACTGCTCAGGGATAGCAAATCAACGGTGAGCAGGAAGGGGGTCCTCTTACATTAATCATTAATCAGGAAAATGCCCCAAGATACGTGCTGACATGCTAATTTGATAGAGGCTTTTCCTGAATTGTGAATCTCTCTGTTAAGATGCCTCAAGTTTGTGTCAGATTGACAGAACCCACCAGCGTACCATCTTTTCATCTTAATACAGAATTTGCCTTTGTAGTGTGTAACTGTTTGGCACAACAATATCCCAGTTCCCAGAGGGAAGTATCCCTGGACTCTCCTCTCCTAATACACACTCATCGACTAAGTTCTGTTAAACACTAGTGGTGGATTTTAATGTAAAATATGTCAGCATTACACACAGCATACTAGTGAAAGATTGAAAACCAATACTGGTCTATAAAATACTTATTTGAAGTTATTTTACTACTACTACTACTACTACTACTACTACTACTACTACTACTACTACTACTATTACATAACTGTCCATAAACACACAGAAAATAAGCAACTTAGAAAACAACCATCAATCACTAATTTCCAGATATATGTCTCAACAATCAACTTCAAAAGGCTGTTCCCTTCAGTCATTACACTATGTCATAATGTCATTAAGTTCTTTAATCTTAAAGTCTAAGAAATTAATGCATTCAAATGACTACTTTGAAAAAAGTTAAATAAAATTTTTCTGTGAGGTCTATACTTCGTGAGAGATTATATACTTTTCCAGATAGAGAAAAATTTCAGCAATGAATTAATGCGTTCCTCAATTAATTCATTTTAGATTAATTACTTTTAGATTTCTGGATTGATTAATTTTAGGTTTTTGGGTTTGGATGCTGAGTAGATCAGGGTCTGTGCTGCCATTCTCTGCCAGTGTCCCGGTCCCTTGCAATCATAGGATGGGGATATGTCTGATAGGCTCATGTGTCTATTGGGGAGGTTTCAGATACTTACTCTGTATGGATGAGTTCTAAGCACCTAGGAGTAGATCTCATTCTATCTCGACCTTTTTTCTGTCATTCTGAATTATGGAAAGCCTCTGCAACATACATACTACATTTGTCTGTGCTTGTAACTGAAACTGATCCCAATAAAATTTTCCTCGACATGCTTTAGTTACAGACATAAGAAAGTAACTTACACATTTGCACGAGTACAGCCTATGTGCTGAGCACAGTTGCTAGCATTTTTTCACTGCAAAAACTCACTATGACCTTATCCCTTGGGGAGTTTTAGTTTATTGACAAATGGATATTAAATAGCTATCACAGATGGGATAATTTAAAAATAAATGCAAAAGGGAGGCATGCAAGGATGTTTTGTGTGTGTATAAATTTTTGAGAAGGAATCACTTGGGGTAATTCCCTAAGAACTGGAAGACGGTGAGTTAACCTGAACTTCCAAAACCCTATGTAGCAAGTGAATGAGGTAAGGCTTGGATATTTTATTTGTTTTCTTCTAATCCTGACAGTCAGACACTGGATCTCATTATGCTTAGACAAATGATTTTAATTAGGCTCTTTGCCTAATGAAAACATTTTGATAATGTGAAATGATTTGATTATATGGCTGTTCAATATTTAACCGTTATATTGAGATGATTTTAAGAATTTCTAACATTTAACTTTCCATAAAGTAAAGAAAAACCTGTTTACTATATTTTAATTTGATATAAAAATACGTTACTTAGAATACTTAATCATCTTTAAGAAAAGATCAAAGCTTTCATTAGGGTTCTCAAGATGCTCATGAGATCAGTAATGGTAATACTGTTCAAATTTCCAAAAGTAATAATAGTTTTGAGGATGGGAAGGGATTAAAGCTCTGCAAATCTGGAGGAATGGCACAGAACTAATATATCATATTAGGTGTCCAATCTTATATTTAGACAGATTTTCTTACATATCCATTCTATTGTTGCCTGCATAGCATTTAAGTGTAAAAATTTACAAACTTATAGTTGAATTTATATATCAATAAAAGAACATGAAACATTTTACAATTATTCATCATTTATAGATGTACCTTGAGCCATAGTACACAGGTTATATTGGTTATATATATATATATATATATATATATATATATATAGGTTATTTTTACTCCTTAAATTTTATATATTTGAACAAATTTATCATTTTTAATGACAATTATTTTAGTACAAACCACTTTAATTGCATAAGAAAACCTAAGTAGTTTACCTATGCCTTCCTCTTCCGTGTTATATTCCACTGCTAATATTTTCCTATATATGCTTTGTTCAGAATCTAGTGTAGTTGAAAACAATTATCAGATTGATTTATTTTATATAATTATGTGAATCTATATTTCCTTTTAGCTTTTACATTTTGGCACCCCCCATTTCTTTTTTAGCTGAAGAACATTTTTTGATTGGATATATCAATTACTTATCTTCTCTAGGAAATCTTAGGTTTTTTTTCTATATTCAAAACATTTAAAAATGCTGTCAAATATCTGGTGAAAGATTTTGTAACTATGAATATATATATGTATACACACATATATTTATAACCATACTTACTCAATGTATGTATTTAAAGTGTTCAAATCCTTTTGATTAATATCAAGAAGCATACTTACTGGATGATATTTGACGTCTATGTAACCATGGGTTTTTCACCTATGCCCCAGTTTCCCAAATAATTACTCAGAGGCTTATTATGTAATAATAAATACCTAGAGTTTAAGCTTTGGATTGTTTCTACTATATTGTAACTCAATTATCCTATAAAAGCCAGTCTAATTTTTGCCATGTGGCTGGTTACCACACCTCAACTTCATACATCTGACTCCTGCTAGTCTCAGGTAGAATGTCCCACTATTAAATCTTTCCCAGCATTCCTGTCTCTCTCTGATAAATGCCCCACCTTCTTATCCTACCTCTGTTTATCGGCTATCAGACTTTTATTGACAGGTGTTGCTTCTGCATACTACATGAGAGATTCTTAATATGAGTCTATGACTTGTATAAGAAAAAGAGTTTCTACTCATGTGACTATATTATCTTCCCTATTCTTAATAAATATTTAGATGAAAGTTTTTGGGAAAAATAAGGTGTCAACAAAAACCCTAAATCCCTAAGTTTGAGGGCAACCTAGTCTACAGAGCAAGTTCCAGAGAAAGCTTGCTTTGAAAAACCAAAAACAAACCAGAACAACAAAAACAAAATCAAAAATCAAGTACCCTAATTGAAAATACGTAAGTACACTTAAGTGATAATTTTCAAAAGTATGATAGGCATAACTAATCTACAATTAAATGGCTCAAAATCACATTGTGACATTTGGTCATTCAAGTAACGACTCCACACGAAGTGAAAATGATAGAAAGTATTGATGGGTTAGATGTGAGGGAATTCTTCCATGCTTTGTGTTGAGAACATAAATTATTGATGTTGTTTTAGAACAAAATATGGAAGTTGCTCAAAGCTTGGAAGGAAAAGGATTACACAAGGCAACAATTCCATACATATGTATCCAATGGAAACTAAATCAGTATGAAGAGACATCTGCCCTCCCTTTTGTAGAGAAAGGAAACAGTTTCAACTAATAATGAATAAAGCAAATGTGGCACATGTGCACAATGGATTAGACCAGCTATAAAATATGAAGCCCATTATCACAACAGAGATGGAGATGAATATCCTTATGTTACATAGAATAAGAAAGACACAGAATTTTCTACCTTAGTGTTCCAGAGATTTCAACCACAATGGTATTTACAGGTGCTGGGGTTATAAGGAAGAAGCAATATTTAGCAGAGGGGTCAGCAGCTTCTGTTCACTGGCTGGGTGCACACATCTGAATGTGACTCACCTGCTTGTTGGGTCTTTTGGAGGGCAGTCCTGATAGGTCGCTCTTTGTGAGCACCCCATATTCTCAGTAATGGTGTTGGGTTGTGGGGCCTCCCCTTGAGCTGAATCCCATTTTGGGGCTGTTGCTGGAGTTCCTTTTCCTCAGGCTCTTCTCCATTCCCACCCCTGCATTTCTTCCAGACAGGAAGAATTATGGGTTAGAGTTTTTAGGGAAATGCTGGAGGAAGCTGAGGAGGAGGGCAACCCTGTAGAAGGACCAGCAGTCTCAATTAACCTGGACCCCCGAGATCTCTCAGATATTGGATCACCAACCAGGCAGCATACAACAGCTGAGATGAGACAACCAACACATGTACAGCAGAGGACTCCCAGGTCTGGGTTCAGTCAGAGAAGATGCACCTAACCCTCAAGAGACTGGAGGTCCCAGGAAGTTTTGAGCTCTGGTGGGGTGGTGGGTTGGTGACATCCTTGTGAAGACTGGGGACGGTGGGTGCAGGGGTGGGGTGGGAATGGGATGTGGAACAATTGGAGGGTGGACCGGGAGGGGAATAAAATCTGGAATGTAAAAGTAAATAAAAAATTTTAAAAAAGAAACAATATTATGGAGAGATGGAGTAAAGGATGCCAATGTGTGCTTAGATATGTGTGGGATGCTCTGATGTGCTATTGAGCATGAGGGTGGGTGTAGATGATAACATATTATCTACTTCAAATATGAGAAGAACGATAGTAAATGTTTTCACTTTAAAGTGATGAAAATATTACATCAGTGCTCAAAATGGTTAAATAGTATATATATAGTACATTGAGACACCAATAGTATGACACATGTAGGCACAATTATTTGCTTTCATCAGTTAAATATGTTGAAATTTAAAATGGTAAAAATAATAAATTCAGATAAGCCATTAGTTTTACAAAAGTGTTGCTTTTTAAATTCAATAGCTAGCTATATTTTATAATTATAATATGCAATCTTAAATCAATGCATTCTCCTAGGATTTGGTATGCTTTAGGATGTATGAAGAGTGATGTCTAGCAATGAAACATCTCAATATGTATTATTCTTGCAAGCGTAAGCTAAATATTTCTCCATTCTCAGAGGGGCAGGTTGAGTATGCATTATCTTCTATTGATTACGGGTGTTCTTGTCAGCATCTAAACCAGTCCAGCACAGAAAAAAATGAGATTGAACTTCTTCAAGGCCAGAGTTAAAATGTCATGGAGTTTTCGCCAGATTCCCTGTGCTGCTCCTATCAGGAAGAGCCACCAATGTTGTAAGTACTCCCTTAGTCATGAGATTGCTGCAGTGGATGGATCTGTGGCTGGTCTGTGAGGGTCCCAGCTGAGTTCCCAGCTGTACCTAGTGTCAGCTGCCAGCCACCTGATGAGACATCTGGGAACACAGCCCACTCCAACTTATGTTTGATGTTCAACAGATGATAATCACAATATTCAAAATCTGACAGGCACAAGATCAAAACTATAGCAGTCCAAGGAAGGAATGAGGTATGAAAGTTTTGGTTACTATATGAGGAGATTGTCCTTTCAGTGCATGCTATTCCATTGCATTTTACCCACTCTTTTCTCTGTAGAGCACTCAATGTGCTCAATAATCATTCTATTGGAAAATTATAAAGTGAAGGAAAATTAATTAGAATAGACATTTTTCTTTCAAAAAGTGAGAAAGTACTCTTTTGTGAAACATGCTTAAATATCATACTGAATAATTAGACTAGGGGATCAAAGCATCATTTTAGTTAGTAAGACATGCATTTAGTGATATTTCATCTTATGACAAATGTCTATTCTTATGACATTTTTCCCTGTTTCTTACTCACACTTTATTATGAAGTAAAAATTTTACTATAGTATAATTTTGCATTTTGCTGATCCTTAACATTTTCAGGTGCATCTCACTTTAAACTATAAGAGAGCCTTATTTAACTGTTTCATGTTGATTTTAATATAGTGTATTGAGTGATTAATTTTATGTGTAAAATATAAAGAAAGGATGAGGTGAATAAAAAGGTACATAAGTAAAACAATTTCAATTAATAAAAATTATATATTATAGGTCTAGGTAGAGAGTTCAATATTTAAGATCACTTGCTGCTTTTTCAGAGGACCTACAGTCACCTTTCTCCTACTCAGATGGATACAACTCTCTATAACCACAGCTTCAGGGATTCCAATCCTTTCCTGGTCTTTGCAGGCACAGGAAAACCATAGGACACAAAAATGTATACATTCATATAGGCAAAAGAATGAATTCGCATTTAAAAATCATTTTGAGAGTGTATAATTTTATTAATGTTGTAGTTCCACAGATACGTGTCATTACAAAAAGAAATGTCCTAATTGATTCTTAATGCTTACAGATTTATTAAATGCAAATTACAGTTCAACAAGAATATAAATGCCAGAAACCCATAATATAAATATGAATTTAAATAAAATATATTCTTTTTAATGGATATTTTATGTATTTACATTTCGAATGTTATCACCCTTTTCCCCTCTCTCATAGCTCTCCCACCGTCCCCTGCTTTTATAAAGATGCTCCCACTCCAACTTACCCACTCCCACCTCAATACTCTGACATTACCTTACACTTGAGAAACTAGCCTTCACAGAACACATGGCTTTTCCTCATATTGATACCAGACAATGCTATCCTGTGTTATATATGCAGCTGGAGCCTTGTGTCCCTCCATGTGTACTCTGGTTAGTGGTTTAGTCCCCTAGAGCTCTGGGGAATCTGGTTGGTTGATGTTGTTCTTCCTATGGGGTTGCAAACCCCTTCAGCTCCTTCAGTCCTTTGTCAAACAACCCCATTGGGGTACCCATGCCCCATCTGATGGTTAGCTGCAAGCATCTTCATCTGTATAATAAAGGCTCTGGCAAAGCCTCTCAGGAGACATCCATATCAGGCTCCTGTCAGCAAGCACTTTTTGGCATCAGTAGTAGTGATTGTATTTGGTGGCTGCATATGGGATGGATCCCCAAGTTGGGCAGTCTGTAGATGACCTTCCTTCAGTCCCTGCTCTACTTTTTGTCCCTGTATTTTCACCTGTGAGTATTTGGTTCCACATTTTAAGGACGGAAGCATCCACATTTTGGTCTTTATTCTTGAACTTCATATGGTCTGTGAATTGTTTCTTGGATATTCTGAGGTTTTGGGCTAATATCCACTTAACAGTGTGTTTTCTTTTGTGACTGGGTTGCTTCACTCAGGATGATATTTTCTAGTTCTGTCCATTTGCCTAAGAATTTCATGTAGTCATTCTTTTAAATAGCTTAGTGGTTCTGCATTGTATACATGTACCGCACATTCTATATCCATTCCTCTGTTGAAGGACATCTGGGTTCTTTCTAGCTTTTGGCTATTATAAATAAGCTGCTATGAACATAGTGAAGCCTGTGTCCTTGTTATATGTTGGAATTTCTTTTGGGTATATGCCCAGGTGTGGTATACCTAAGTCCTCAGGTAGTAGTATATCCAATTTTCTGAGAAACCACCAAACTGATTTCCACAGTGGTTGTACCAGCTTGCAATCCCACAGCAATGGAGGAGTGTTCTCTTTCTCCACATCCTTGCCAACATCTGCTGTCACCTGAATTTTTGTTCTTAGCCATTCTGACTGGTGTGAGGTGGAATCTCAGGGTTGTTTTGATTTGCATTTCCCTGATGACTTAAGATGTTGAACATTTCTTTGTGTGCTTCTTAGCCATTAGATATTCCTCAGGTGAGAATTCTTTGTTTAGCTTTATACCCATTTTTCAATAGGATTATTTGGTTCTCTGGAGTCTAACTTCTTAAATTCTTTGTATATATTAGATACAAGATGTCTATCAGACGTAGGATTGCTGAAGATGTATCTCCAACCAGTTGGTTGCTGTTTTATCGTATCGACAGTGTCCTCTGCTTTACAGAAGCTTTTCAATTTTATGAGCTCCCATTTGTTTGTTCTTGAACTTAGAGCATAAGTTTTGGTGTTCTTTTCAGAAAATTTTCCCCTGTGTCTATGTGTTTGAGGCTCTTCCCTACTCACTCTTCTAATAGTTTCAGTGTAATAGTTTTCTCTATCCTGACTTTTGTTATGCCCAATGAATTTGCAAATTCATATTTTTAACTCTATGAAACATAGAGTAGGAATTTTAATGGATATTGCATTAACTATGTAGATTGCTTTCAGCAAGACAGCCAATATTATTATATTAATCTAGACAATCCATGAGCATGGGAGATCTTTCCATCTTCTGAGACCTTCAATTTCTTTCTTCAGACACTGGAAGTTCTTGTCACACAGATCTTTCACTTGCTTGGTTAGAGTCACAGCAATGTATTTTATAGTATCTGTGACTATTGTGAAGGGTGTCATTTCCTTAATTTCTTTCTCAGACTGTTTCACTTTTGAGTAGAGGAAGTTACTGATATGTTTGAATTAATTTTATACCCAGCAACTTTGCTGAAGTTGCTTTTCAGGATTAGGTATTCTCTGGTGGAATATTTTGGGTCACTTATATTATCATATCACCTGCATAGTACTATTTTGGCTTCTTTCTTTCCAATTTGTTGTCTATTTGACCTTTTTGTTATTGTTGTCTAATTGCTCTGGTGAGGACTTTAAGTACTATGTTGAATTGGTAGGGAAAGAGTGGGCCATCTTTTCTAGTCTGATTTCAGTGGGATTGCTTCAAGTTTTTCTCCATTTGGTTTTTTAAATTAATTCATTCATTTATTTTTACACCCCAAATTTTATTCCCCTCCCAGTCAACCCCCTTGAATCTTCCACATCTCATACTTCGTCACTCCCCATCTGTAAAAGAATGTCACCCCATTCCCCCAAGACATCCAAACTTCCTGAAGCCTCCAGTCCCTTGAGGTTATGGTACATCTCTGACTGAACTCACACCTGGAATCCTCTGCTCTATATGTGTAGGAGTCCTTACCTCAGCTGGTTGGTGATCCATTGTCTGAGAGAACCATGGTTTAGTTTTATGTTGACTACTGCTTTGCTGTATATTGCTTTTATTACGTTTAGGTATGGGCCTTGAGATCCTTATCTTTCCAAGACTTTTATCATGAAGGGGTGCTAAATTTTGTCAAATGCCTTCTCAACATCTATTGAGATGATCATATGGCTTTTTTCTTTGACTTTGTTTACATAGAGGATTATGTTGAAGGATTTCTATATATTGAACAATCTCTGTATCGCTGGGATGAAGCCTACTTGATCATGGTGAATGACTGTTTTGATGTGTTCTTGGATTTTTTGTGAGAATTTATTTAGTATTTTTGCATATATATTCATGAGGGAAATTGGTTTGATATTCTTTCTTTGAAGGATCGTTGCATGGCTTAGGTATAAGTATAATTGTGGCTTCATAGAAGGAATTTGGTAGTGTTCCTTTTGTTTCTATTTTGTGGAATAGTTTGGACAGTATTGGTATTAGGTCTTTTTTGAAGTTCTGATAGAATCTGCACTTAACCCACCTGGTCCTGTGCTTTTTCTGGTTGGGAGACATTTAATGACTGCTTCTATTTCTTTAGGGGTTATGCAACTGATGGTTTTTCTGAACCTGTTTTAATTTTGGAACCTGATATCTGTCTAGAAAATTGTCCATTTCTTCCATATTTTCCATTTTTGTCGAGTATAGGCTTTTGTAGTTGGATATGATTGTTTTTTTAAATTGCCTCAGTTTCTGTTGTTATATCTTCCTTTTCATTTCTGAGCTTGTTAATTTAAATACTGTCTCTGTGCTCTATGATTAGTCTATCTAAGTGTTTATCCTACTTGTTGATTTTTCTCAAAATACCAACTCCTGGTTTTGTTGATTCTTTGTATAGTTCTTTCTGTTTCTACTTAATTGATTTCAGCTCTGAGTTTGATTATTTCCTGCTGTTCACTCCTCTTGGGTGTATTTGCTTCTTTTTGTTCTAGAGCTTTCATGTGTACTGTCAACCTGTTAGTGTATACTCTTTCCAGTTTCTTTTTGGAGTCAGTCACAGCTCCATTTTCTTCTTAGCAGTGCTTTCATTGTCTCTCACAAGTTTGGATATGTTGTGCCATCATTTTCATTAAGTGCTAAATAGTCTTTAATTACTTTGTTTCACCCCAGACCCAGTAATCATTGAGTAATCATTGCTCAGCTTCCATGTGTATGTTGGCTTTCTAATGTTTTTGTTGTTATTGAAGACCAATCTTAGTTTGCTGTGTTGTGATAGGATGCATGGAATTATTTCACTCTTCTTCTATTTGTTGGGGCCTGTTTTATGACCGGTTATATTGTCAATCTTGAAGAAGGCACCATGAGGTGCTGAGAAGAAGATATATTCTCTTGTTTTAGGATGAAATATTCAGTAGATATCTATTAAAACCATTTGGTTCATAACTTTTGCTAATTTTTCTGGGTCTCTGTTACATTTCTGTTTTCATCATCTGTATGTTAATGAGAGTAGGGTAGTGAAGTCTCCCACTATTATTGTGTGTGGTACTTGCATTCTTTGAGCTTTTCTTTTATGAATGTGTGTGTCCTTGCATTTGAAGCATAGATGTTCAGAATTGAGAGTTCATCTTGGTAGATTTTTCCTTTGATGACTATTAAGTGTCTTTCCTTATCTGTTTTGATAACTTTTGGTTGAAAATCGATTCTATTTCATATTAGAATGGCTACTCCAGCTTGTTTCTTTGGACCATTTACTTGGAAATTTTTTCCAGTCTTTTACTCATAGGTTGTGTCTGTCTTTGTCACTGAGGTGCTTTTCCCATATACAACAAAATCCTTTTTTTTGTTTATGTATCTAGTCTGTTAGTCTATACCTTTTTATGAGGGAATTGAGTTAAGATATATTAAGGAATATATTAAGATATATTAAGGAATAGTGTTTTTTTCTGTTATTTTATCGCTAGAGGTGGAATTATATTTGTGAGACTATCTTCCTTTGGGTTTGTTGAAAGAGCATTACTTTCTTGATTTTTCTAGGGTGTACTTCATGGTTTTGGAATTTTCTATCTAATATTCTTTGCAGGTCTGGATTTGTGAAAAGATACTATGTAAATTTGATTTTGTCATGTAATATCTTGATTTCTTCATCTATGGTAATTGAAAGTTTTGCTGGATATAGTAGCCTAGGCTGGCATTTCTGTTCTACTCAGGATCTTCTAGTTTTCATAGTCTCTGTTTAGAAGTCTGATGTAATTCTGATAGGTCTGCTTTTGTCGGTTACTTGAATGTTCTTTCCTTATTTCTTTTAATATTCTTTCTTTGTTTTGTGCACTTGGTGTTTTGATTATTAACTGACACAGGGAGTTTCCTTTCTGGTCTATTTGGAGTTCTATAGTTTTACTGTATGTTTATGGCCATCTCTTTCTTTAGGTTAGGGAAGTTTTCTTCTATAATTTAGAAGATATTTACAGTCCTTTAATTTGGCAATGTTTGCTCTCTTCTATACTTATTATTCTTAGGTTTAGTCTTCTCATTGTGCCCTGGATTTCCTGGATGTTTGGTTAGGAGTTTTTTTGCATTTTTCATTTTCTTTGAGTATTGTGTCAATGTTTTCTCTGGTGTCTTCTGACCCTCAGATTTTCTTTTCAATCTCTTGTATTCTTTTGGTGATGCTCATGTCTATGACTCCTAATCTCTTTCTTAGGTTTTCTGTCTCCAAGGTTCTCTCCCTTTGTGCTTTCTTTATTGTATCTATTTCCATTTTTAGTCCCTGCATGGTTTTGTTCAGTTCCTTCACCTGTTTGGTTGTGTTTCCCTATAATTCTTTAAGGAATTTTTGTGTTTCCTCTTTAAGGGCTTCTACTTGTTTACCTGTTTTCTCCTATATATCTTTATTTATGTCCTTCTTAAAGTCCTCTATCATTATCATGAAATGTGATTTTAAATCAAATATTGCTTTTCTGGTGTGTTGGGATATCTGGAACTTTCTGTGATTGGGGCACTGGGTTCTGGTGATGCCAAGTCTTGGTGTCTGTTGCTTATGTTTTGGTGCTTGCCTCTCGCCATTTGGTTTTTTCTGATGTTAGTTGGTCTTGCTGTCTCTGACTGGAGCTTGTCTCCGCTGTGGGCCTGCGATCCTGTGATCTTAGACCAGCTCTCTCCCAGAAGGCTTTGGGTCTGGAGGACTTTGGGACAGCCTTACCTCTGCATACTGATGGAGACCAGAAGTATCCTGTCCCATGCTGCGCTGTGGATCCTGTGCCCAGTGTGCTCCTGGCAGGTCTGTGGGGGTTTTATTTATTTATTTTTTTGAATGTGTATTCATGCTCCTCCCAAGTTTAATGAATAAGAGTGAATTTACTTCAGATTTTTCATTACCTCTAACTATTGTTATTTATTTATATGCCTCTATGAAAACAAATTATTCTACGTGTGGATGGCTCATCACATTAGGCTTGTCCTTATAAATGTATGCTTTATTCATATGACTCTTCTCAACCCTGATAGTATAAATTGTCTGATGCTCTGAATAAAATTGGCTATTGCATGAGACTTTAGTGAGCTTCGTTTATTGCCTCCATTCTCCTAGGTCTCACTGCTTCTAGAATCATAAATATAAACAAAGGAAATTTTAATATATATTTTAATGATGCTGTCTCCAAAAATTCAGAAAAGCATTTCTAGAGCATTCAAAGTGTGAAATACTATTATAATAGGAATATCCTCCTTTGGATTGAATTATTAGGCATGGCTCATAAGTAGAAACTACCAAAACCATTATTTATCAGTAAGCTGTAAGCAATGAAACACCAACACTAAGGATCAGAAAAAGAAAAAGGAAAAAGAAAAGTATATTGAAGAAACTTGGGTCACAATAACCTTGTTCTGTTTTACTGTAGTTTTCTCATAGCACCCACAATTCTCCTCCTTTGACTCTATTTTTGAACTGTGCTCCAAGAAGTCCTCCTTTTAACTAAGTTCAGCTGTTAGGACCTGTGAATTGATCAAGAATATTACCCCAGAGTCAAATAGCATGCAAAAACAAATAGTGTTTCTTGAATAAACTCCTGCATTCAGGCGCCCAATTCAATTGAGATGGAAGGACCCCTAATGAATCCACACATTCAGTTTTAAAAGTAAATAGAAGAACATTAGGGAGGAGTAGGTAGTCTAGATCTTGATTGGTGGATTCTATCTCTCAGGGTTTTGATAGTGATATGATTGGTTAGGGTCTTGCTGTAAGCATGCTTGACTAACTGTTCGTTTAATTCCAAGGAAGTGTAGCTCTGGACCACTTAGCTGCAAACTTGGCTGTAATTTTGAAAGATGGGGAAGGTTCCCTTTTATATAAGTCTACAATTGTTCCAGTAACTTATTTGCCTAGTTCTGGGAAGTAGAAACTCAGGGCTGTTCTGACCTTCTAGTTTACAGCCTGTCATGGAGTTAGCCTGGCTCAGGCCAATTCATTTCTTTCATTTGAGAGCCAGAATAGTTTGATGTGAGATGTTGAAGATAAATCTAGTTACTATTTGACACATGGGTATCCTATAAGAAGGCAAATTACGTACATCATAAGTAATATTAGAACAATGAATGTGTCGTGTGTAATATTCTGGAGTGGTGAATTTAAAGTATAAATGGGAATTTATTATGTCGAGTACTAATGGTTACATTATTATATTGATCGGAAAAAATCTAAACAATAACTTGAAATCACCTATATGATTAGTAGGTCTGATTTCTTGTAGAATATAAGCCCATATTTTTCTTTAATGTGATTATAAATGCTATGACATCCTCTGCAAGTAGGAAGTAATTAAAATCCCAAGAAAAAATTAAACACAAGGATTTCTATAGAAGAATTAATGAGTCTATTATACTCCCAAGATATAGCGATAAACTAAGAGTCATTAGTAAATATAACTGGAACTGGCTCCATCCCATATACAAGTTGAAGCAAAGGAGGATGAATACTAACATACTTGGTCAGAGTCAATCACAGCAAGTGCACAGGTCAAAGTAGCTACCATCAGCAGGGATTCTCGGATTACAGTGTTTTATGAAATAAAACATTTTGTGTTTTATAGAATAACTTTGTCCTTGATGCACAGGGCCTTAACTTGGCTCCAGGAGGGCAGATTTGATTTCTGATGATGTAGTCAATATTTCTCTTTGTCCTTAGCTACACATTTGCTATCTCTCTGGTGTTTCTACTATCTTCTCCCTCTCTGTCACTCTCCTTGATGGTCTGGCCTCAACAGTGCTAAAGAAACCCATAATGTTCCAGTGGATCCACATTCAATGACAGATGCATACCCTTTCATAATGTATTTCTGGAGAGGTAAAAATGAGGCTGGTTAATGAATCAGCTTGCTTATTTCCTTTTGCAATAAAACCAAGGAGGTTACATTGTGTACAAGTATGAGTCTATTGCTGGAAAAATTTGATAGTATAACCAGAACATAAAACAATATTTAAGAGTTTATGAATTAATGATAATAAATTAATCAAAATAGTCAACTCCACCTGTTGGGCTGAGGAGAAAGAAATATTAGTAGAAGGTTGAATTTCTGGACCATGACTTCCTCCTAGATGTCCTTAGATAAACCATCAATAAAACATGTATCTGCTATGGAATGGGAAAAGGTTGGACAATTTTATATTCTGTTCATATGGCAAAATCTTTAGCTTACCAGCTGGATAATGATTTTCTATTTTTCTATAGTAATCTGTGAATGAAATTTGAAAATCCACAGAGTTAAGTAATGCTCTTAAAACTGATTTTCAGTTAGGGGTAATATAATACAGCAAGGATCAAATACATATAACTTTTGACATTGGGTCATTATATGATTTACTAATTGAGCAAGGATAGTTAGGTAAAGATTTAGCATTTTGTATTCCTTATGGTGTAAATAAATCCATTCCAAAGATTTATTCTTTTGTTCTATAATTTGTACAGGAAAAATTTAGTGGAGAAAATAGGTAAATTTAAAGGAAGTGAATGATCCACAGGATACACAAATGCCTCTTTTAGTCTTGAGTCAAACAGCCACAGGATTTCTTTTTCCTCTTGAGATAATAGGTAGAACTATCCAATGCTTCTCCTCCTCCTATAGTATTAAATAGATTAGTTTATATTTAATTAAGTAACCATTTTGATTTTTCTTAAATCATTCTGGAAATACCAAGCATACATCAAAAGGCCAAGAAATGAATTCTGTTTTCACTGCCTAGGTTGTAAACTTCTCATGAGGAACCAGAAAAGATTCATGGTTAGTTTTATTACCAAATTCTTCACCTCATGCTTCAATATCATTTTCAGGCAATGATGAATTCGTATTTAAAGGAGGCTTATGTAAGGGAGCTGAGGGTGTTGTCATCATCATAGTCATCAGTGGTAGTGTATTACTTTCAATTTTGCCTGAATGGGAATGTAAGTTAGGGGTGGGGAAGGTTGGTTTTCCTTTTTTGACTTGTTTACCAATTATAGGGTTAGATAATTTAGATAATCCAATTTATATTCTTTCAAGGAATTATACATCTCTTCTTCATGATAGATACATGTTCTTAAAAATTTTGATAATAGTTCAAGTGAAAGCCCAAAAGGATTCATTTCCTTTTGTTTATATGCTTTTAAGTGTTTTGTCAGATGCTGTCCCATACTTCTTTATATAAAGTTTCTTCTTCTGGAAAGCAGGGACTGTAATCAAAAATAGTTTGCAAGCAATTTAATGGTTGTGACTTGATATTTGCATGCCTCCTTTCTTTAAAACAATGATGCACAAGGTTGACACACAGCAAAGCCTTCCCTGATTTCTGCATTATTACCCTCACTCACCTCCTCCTTTGAGTGTTCCCCCATTTTCTTATCTCACCCCCAACTTCTCATCCATGTTCCCAGTATCACTTGCTTTACCACTCTAAAGTTAGTGGGACCTGAAAGATTGGAGCCAATAAGTGAGGCAGATTAAAGTTTCATGCAATAGCTAACTTTATTCAGAGAGGCAGATGCATGTGGCTTTGGTTGGCTTTGCTCTGCCTTACTTGCTAGTCTTCACTTATAACAGGCATCTATTTGTTTGCCCTATGCTGTGTTGCAGAGCTTTGCTTGTGGTGACGTCATAGAGAGAAACTGAGACTTCTTGCTGCTTCCTTGAACTTAGGCTGATTGGTGAGCCTTATAGTTCCTTCTGGATTGAGCTGTCATTGTTCATGTGTAACGTCTGCCAAGTGGACTTGACTTCAGCTGCTGATTCATGTTTGATGTTTGTTAGCAGACTGGACTGAAACAAGAAAGTATGGAATAGCTTCAAAGAGCTATTTCTAAACAACTCCACTCCCCTGTATTCTAATAAACTTTCTCTTATACTACCTCTGATAGGTGGTGGATAGAAGGGAAGTCGAACCTTTATTAAAGTAGGCTGAGAAATTTATGCCTACACACATGACAATGTAATATTAAGACTAATCATGGGGTTGGGAATTTAGCTCAGTGGTAGAGCACTTGCCTAGCAAGCACAAGGCCCTGGGTTTGGTCCCCAGATCCAAAAAAAAAAAAAAAAAAAAGACTAATCATTAAACATAAAATCTGAAAAAAATCTAATTAAATATTTATTTAATTAATACTTGTATGGCAAATGTCAATTTTAATTTCTTCAAGATGAAGACGGAAGTGAGTGCAAAGCTCTGATATATTTTCAGGTAGAAACTCTGGGTATTTGTGAATAAATACTAAATAATTTTTTCTTCAAATGTGTAAATTAAAAAGTCACACATAGGGAAGAATTGTACATTATAAAATTCACCCTAATTTTTTGTTCAATTGTTCATACAGTTACAACTTTCTTTTGTTGTTGCACTTTTTAACATATATATGTATACATATGTGTATACAAGAAAGTTATTGAACAAATTTATGATGTGTACTATGTGACATTATAAGAACTCCTCATATTATAAAAAGGTGATTGATTCTCAGCAGATATAAATTTGTAGTAATCAGTTTCTCAATAGAGCAATCCATCCTAATTGATTACTTTTTCAACAAACACAAGAGTGCAATAAGCAGTTGAGCCAAGTTAGAAACAAAAGTAAATCAAACTATTGTTATTTTAACCAACTATGGTTAATTGTATAAAATAAATCTTACCTCTTAGGAATGTTAGTTTTCATTATTAAATAAACCAAGAAATTTTGGAAAAATGGATGCAGAGCCATGAACATGGTTAGATTGGAAATTTTCAACCATTTTGCTAAGAATTACTAATAGTGTGGCTAAATCAAATCCAATCTGTTTAATAATTTTTATGAGTTAGTTGCCTGGATATAATTAAAGTTAAATTTTAAGGAATCTATAATAAACAAAACTGACCCCCCCCCCACATTACTGACATATTTCACTGACCTTACAGGCTACTATTAGGCAACCAACTTATTGTTACATTGTATATTGCTCTACCACCTAAATTTAATTATTTTGTAAATCATTGTTTGACAAGAGTTACTGACAGTTTAAAAAATTTTTAATGTAATTTAAGTATTTTGTAAATATTTAATATTCTTGAATTGATTTCTATTTTCTGAAAATTTTGACATTGCAATATTTGTAAGAGTTACTTTCTTGAGTAGAGAACATTTACAAGGAATTTTACACCAATGTGGAAATGCTATTCATACAAAAAGAGTAGTCAGGTAGTGCAGAAAGCATCACTAGTTAAGTGTAGCAGAATTTTGTCCTGTCTCCTCTTATCAAGATCTGGTGGGGAAATTTTCAGAGTTTCATTCGACAAAATAATACATTTTTCTACCACAAAAACACTATGGGTGAATCTTCAGTTACTGTTACTAGTTGGAAAACTAATAAGTTTCCATGCTGCATGATTCAAACTACATACAATTCTGAAAGAAAAAAAAACTATAAAAATAATTTTAAAAATCTGAGTGATTTCCAAGAGCATGTTTGAAAGCTGGAGCTTGTATATTTAGAAGAGTGAGACTATTAAGAATGGTGTTACAGTAATGGATGATGCCAGTGGACATTTGTTAGACTCTTTAAAATGGACACGAGTGCTGCCTGTGTCTTGAACTACTTGCCACCAGGCCCTACCTGCCTGTGGGGGTTGAAGCTGAGGTGGTGCAGAGTCAATGACACAGACTCCCAGAGCAGGTTAGAAACACAGCAGCAAGCTCGTCTGAATATTGCTACAGGCTCCTTCAATACCCTCCACCTGTGCTCCTTTTAGTTCCAAGAAAGCATCTCTTCTAAACAGTAGTTCTCAATTGGCTGGCATTGTCTGCACCAGCAATCCTTGGTCTCTCAGGCAGTCCTCAATTACGTCTTCCTGCAGGGGTTACTTTTGCAGCTGCATGGCTACCAGCACTTGCATAGATGTACCCAACCATTCGTGCTACACATAAGTATATAGCGAAATGAAAATTATGCATTAATACATTTTACAGTAAGATATCAATATTGTGTTAGTCAATATGTCACACAAATACCATATATTAATAATGGGGAAAGCTTGGAAGGGTACACTGGGGCATATCGACTACGTGGGCTTTCTCATAGCTTTTTGCTAATACTTATAAAGACACGAGACTTGAAAAATAAAGAATACATTAAATTACTCATAATTTTGAAACGTCTGTACTGGGAGTGTAAGTATACCTTTGATGCCCTTCAACACAAGTGTCAGTTTCTCATTTTTCTGAATTGGATACATGTTAAGGAAGAACACAATCAAATCCTCATTCTTGCTGCAAGCAGAATATGCTACTTCAGGGTAGTGCTGAACACTGTTCCAGGTACTAATCGGTGTTTGCAGGAGGAATGTCAGAGAAGAAGTTTGTCAGAGTAACCACTTGTTAGGAACTCCCCAGTATCTGCTTATTTTTATTAATAAGAGAAATGAGTAACCTGAACTGGTCAACTGACAGGCTATTTTTACCTAATGAAAGTGACAGTGGCATCCTACTGCCTGTGAAATATTTTATATCTAAAAGGAAGGCTTACTCAAGGGAAACACATTCTCCAAAGATCAAGCTTGGCAGGTCACGGAGGGAGAAAACATTGCTGTTGATCTGGGAGAGATTATGACTCTGTGCAATTACCTTCTGATTAGTGTCTTCATGGTTAACTTATTTTGGAATCTAGACTACAGTAGGCTTTATGCCTCGAGAAGAAATTTTGCAAAATATAATGAAGTAACTTATGAATGGTCTTCTTTCTCTGTTGCATTAGTGTCTCCATTCTGTCTTTCTAACCCAGAAATTAGATTTGTCCACTAATCCAATACAGTGATAAGAGCCAAATATTACTCTGTTGCTTTTGGCATCTTTGCTACTGAATTGTGGCTCTTTGCTCAAACTTTCCTGCTGCAGAGTTTCAAATGACCAATAATGCAAAGAAGATATGGCATATTCAGTCTCATATTAATGTTATTTTCCTTTTCTCATAGGCAAAACAACAGCTACTAAAAATATCACCAATGTTATTCTCAATGTTATACAATATGATTGAGAATTTGAAACAGTGTATAAATAAAGCCAAGTTCTTGTGCTTAATATATCATATTAGGTCACCTATCTGGATGTGTTTAGTAGATTTATGTGTCAATCATGTGATTCCTGAAAGGGGCTCTCAACCAATGTTGTGATGAAGTGGAGGTGCTGGTCTTCTAATCGCCTCGATAACATGCAGTTCTGATAGCCTTTGGCAGCTGTCCCTATAAGACTCATTTCAGACTTCAAGTATTTACCATTATCAGATGATAAATCTGTGATATTTTAAATGTTTTAAAAATGTAATTGTTGCAGCATCAGCAGAAATTTTATAGCCTCTACATGAACTTGTCTGTTCACTATGTGGTTTTTTGAATTCTTTCTTCTTTTACAAATAGTCCATCTCCAGTCTATGATCTCTGCAATTTATTTTCTTACTTTATTTAGTTATGAAATATAAGGAATGGCAGGTACTCCACTAAATAACCTTAGATGTCAAGTTAGATCCAGGAACTATAAACACCAGGCAGTTCAGTGGTAGGAAATATCAGACCTTAGTGCTAAACTTAGTCTCCCCAGAAAATTGGTATATTCCTCTGAAAGTTTGTGAAACCAAGTACCTCCCTGACCAAAGTGAAACTTCAAAGGCCACAAAAGACATTGTAAAGAACTAAAACCAGGACTGAGTAAGCTACAAAGCACAAGAA
Source organism: Rattus rattus (assembly GCF_011064425.1). NCBI lineage: Eukaryota > Metazoa > Chordata > Mammalia > Rodentia > Muridae > Rattus > Rattus rattus. The sequence goes on from NC_046157.1 coordinate 124,963,836, forward strand.
ATAGGTAAAATATTGTATATGGTTTATGTCCTTAAAATTGGTAATTTAATTTTACTCAAAATAATGTAAGGACAATAAGAATAATGAATGGTATTATGATAAAGTATAATAAATACCTTTGGAGACCAGAACAAATTCTCTATCTATCTATCTATCTATCTATCTATCTATCTATCTATCTATCTATCTATAAAATATTTATCTATCTACCTACCTAGGTAATTTTATTCTGTTTGTAATTATATAAAACTGATAGAAACTGGGAATCTGGGAATAAAACTTGTGAGAAAAAGAAAATAAGACACTAAATTATTGCTGTGTGTATTTCAATATAAAAATGATGTAAGTAAATTAAGTGCTAATATGTCATGAGTATGACGAATTGTTTCCATAAACTAATTATGTAGAAATCTAACTAGAAATTAATGGTCCATGTTTGATACATATCTGTGTAGTAAATTTAAAAGAATAACACTATGCATTCTGGTCAAGCTTGATAACAAAGAATTGAGTATAATTGATAATAGAAAGTTTATTGGTAGCCATTGGGTGAATATGGCTGCATTCAAAGTTAAAGGAAAATAATGGTATAAGGCATGATGTGAACAAATTGGAATCTGAATCACACTATATTTTTAAAGTGATAAAACATGCCAGGAATTTGAAAAATAAGTATCCAGTAGTCATGGTAATTTTTAAAATATTATTCTCCACTTAGAGTCATATTCAACATATTTGTTTGCAATTGTTTGACTCACACTCAAGAATTTCTCTAAAATGTTTTTCTCAAGTGAGAAAAACATCTTCAGCTCTCAATCCAGCAAGAACATGTAAAGATTTCACAAATGAGGAAGCAACCATAAGAACTAATGTTCATAATTCTATTAGCAATGTTCAATTAAATGCATAGATAAAAGATGCCTGTTTTAGCTACTAATAGAAGATACTGCTAAACATTTCTTTTCAAAGATATTCTACTTTGAAAATTAACCCCATAACACAGATGTGTGTGAATAGCTATGCAAGACTTGTAGCAATGTATCACTTTTTTATATATTTATATTGTGGTTATCTTAAAATCACCTGTTAAAATGGTTGAAATGCTAAATCCAAAATTCTGTCACAGCATATATTCTCTCATACAACTTCTATATGTAAAATAAGTTCTCTATTGCTATTGTGAAATTACTTTCTGAACCTTCTCATTTTGTTCTACGAAATACTTTTTAACACCAGCTGTCATTCACAATGACAGCCTTCCTGTTAACATCACTGTTATAGGTTTTAGAAAGATTATAGACATTTTCTGCACACAAGATTATGAATAAATCCACTTTCCTTCCAATTCTACCAGAACAGGTGGTAAAAACCTCAAGTGCCATTGTATTCCCACTGAGGTTCAGTTTAGTAACAAGAATTGCTTTACAAGAGCTGTTGTTGCCTGGCAACATCTGGAGAAAGCTGTTAGAGGTAGTAAAAATACCAAGTATTGGTAAAAAAAAAAAAACAAACTTTACTTTCTATAGTTTTTGATCAGCTTGCAATACCATTGATTTTCATTAATATACTGTAAATTTCTGGGGACTAAGATTTTGGACAAATTTGTTCTTGTTTACTCATTGATATTTAGTATATGATGTTTTGTATTTTTCTTAGAATCCCAGAAAGTATTTCATAGAAAATGAGATATTTGAAATGTGCTAAAAAATATTGTGTCATAGTGAACATTTACCAAACTTACTTGTTCTTCTCCCTCTTACCAGACTACATCACTAGACTTCACTTAAATCATTTATGACCACATGACTCTAGTACAAAGCACAGCAGAGCAGGCCCTTTCACAGAGCTCCGGGAACTGCCCATAAAGCCCTTTCTTCGACACTAACTCACATCAATAAACACGGGATTTGCAAACTGTAAATATAGACTTGTGATAGAGAGAGTGGGGATTCACCAATTTACATGCATAAAAGAGTTTTACTCTAAGCAGAAACATTTTCATTTACTAAATCTAGCATTTTTTTATTTTTAAATATATTTCTACAAAAATATAATTAGATCATCTTTCCCTTTCTTTCCTACCACTAAATCACCACATAACACTGTGTGTGTGTGTGTGTGTGTGTGTGTGTGTGTGTGTGTGTGTGTGTGTGTGTGGTTTCAAAGTTCACCTTTGTTTTCCTCTTTCCCTCTAGTTTTTTTGTTTTGTTTTGTTTTTGTTTTTTGTAAACCCCATTAAGGGTCTCATCCCTTTGCAAATTCCTCCTCTCTTAGCAGTCAGTAAGTCAACAGCTGTCTCTAGTTGTTAATCTAAGGATTAACTTCCACAAGTTTTTTTCCTTCCATATTAGCATTTGTATTGACATTATCATTGATCATTTTGTTTATGCAGCTGTCCTACTAGACAGAGAATCACAGTAAACATTCTGGCTCTCCTGTTCTCATAATCTGTTCACTACCAATCTAGCCATGATCCCTGAAACTGAGGGGTTGTCTTTTGTTTGAAACTGGACTCCCCATGTTCCGGTGATCTCTGCATTATTTCTGGTTGTCATTTTCTATGATGGTCTCCATCGGTTGTAAAAACAAGCTGCCTTGATGAGGGATGAGAGATGATGTTTTAGTAATTATTACGATCTAGTAAAGTAGCAGTTGTCTCCTAAGATCCATACAACTTCTAGACCTAGGTAGTTGGCTAGAATTCTGGTACCAGACACATGTTTCTTCCTGGTTTTAAATCATATGATGCTTACTACCTTACTAGCAACATCAAAGTTTAACTATTAGACCTTTATGACTATCATGTATGGTGATCATTAGTATAGGATATATACATCACAACTCTATGACAGTATTGACTGCTTTTTTTCTTTGGTAGTTTGCCTAGGGCTTTCTGATACTATGTAAGTGATACTGTAGTAGGTTTTGGGGTTAGGTTCAGCTAGTAGTCATCAGAATCCTGTATCCTAAGTGTATCCTCATAGAACGTAAGTTAAGCCTCTGTGAGGGAATTAAGGATAACAACAATAGACTTCTTGTCTTGTGAGTCACTTGAACAAACCTGATCAACAATAAGAGTGGAGAATTCTCATGCTCAGTGCTGGGTTTCTTATTAGATAATCTGTAGCTCTTGTAGGGAGCATTAGATCAACTAGTATAAATTACTAACACACACACACACACACACACACACACACAAACACACATTGCGTATAGTTTTAGAGAACTATGAAGTAATATTATTACTTGAGAAATACTATTACCTTTCTGTATTGACCTTCCTTCAACTCCTGAACTAGAGTCAGCTCCCCATTTCCTCCCATCATATCTACTGTGTCTTGGTATTCCTCTCTCAAGCCACTCCCCTCCATTTTCCCTCCTTTGCTCTCTTTACTCCATTTGTTTTGCAACTACTCCAAGTTTCATACTTACATTTGAAGATTTGGAGCATGATGTAGACAAGAACATTTGTTTAGGGTGTCGCATAAAAAATACTATACGAAGCCAATAACATTTCAAGTGTTAGTTATATAGAAAGTTACCTTATATTAGCTTTATTTAATGCCCATCAAGATAAGGTAAACAGGGGAAACATTAAGAGTGATGTTATTCTAAAAGAGGTATGTTGCATAGCACAAGAAAGGTGCTAAACCAGACCAATGTATGGGGACACAGAGAAACTGACTGTGCCCCAGACATCTGTGGAGAGGAATGGAAGGTAGTATTTATTGAAGTTTTACTTAGGAATAGTTTTGATGTAATTTGAAAACTACTGAGAAAATAATGAATTCCAGCAATAATAGTAAATGTAATTTTTGAGTTGCAATATAAAGCCAGTGATAAAAACAAATGAAAGTTGTATAATTTGGAGATGAGAAGGGGTATATTTGGAAATAATACCTAAAATAAAACCATATAATGTAAATATATCAAGGAAAACACTTGCAGATGTATAAATTTGTCAAGTGGTAAAACGTAGCAGTACATAGAGAAAACAGTGGTGATCATTATTGGGACAGACTTCATTTTTGCATCAGAAGGTGGGGTTTGGCAACAAATTAAATAAGTAGTAATTTGTACACAAATAACTGAGAAAATTTGGAAAAAATATGAAAATATATGAACGTTTCACAAGCATTATGTATATAACTACAGCTATAAAGACTGTCTTTATTGAACAAAATACAGTTTTAGAACAAACTGATTCTTACATCTCAACTAGCACTAGATAAACACGTTAAATTTTATTTGAAAATATTCATAATTTCAGGGTATAAGATTAATTACCTTGTGGTCATATATTGCCTGAATTTTTCCTCACTATGCAGTTGAATTTTAGAAGATAACAAACAAAATATAAATAAAAGTTCAATAAGACTCTAATGTTCCTTCTTAAAAACACCAGTACAAGATTTGGGGGTGCAAGATCAAAACAAGTATATATAATTAAACTTAAGTTTTCTTTCGTCATCTGTTTCTGTTTTTCAAAAAAAAAGTTTTGTTATTTGTTATATCACAATCATTAGAGGAAAAATAATAGCTAATAAATTTTGGGTTTCAGTGTCCAGTGAGTGGAGATATTATCTACTGCCCATTCCTAGGGCTGTGATATCACATAGCACATTTTAGAGTAGATGTGGTTCTTTCTTAAGCATCTAAATGGTAATATATTTTTACAAAGAAGCAGGGAAAGCACAAGAACAAATTATCTTCTACCCATGTTGATGAAACAAATGCTCCCTATTTTAGAAGCATTGTCTTGGGAGATAGTTCTCTTTGTGAGTATAAACTGGTCAATGTTTTAATTTGTTTGCTTTAATCAACATGTAAACTATTTTTGTTTCATGTGTGTTTTAATCTTGATGATTTCCTGGCATTGTAGAATCCATATGTTAAAATTTTTTTTAACTTATTGAATAAATTTAAATATCTTGAAATAATGACAATAACCACAATAACTGAAAATAGGGTTGGAAGGTAGCTCAGTGGGTGAATTTCTTGCTGTACAAATACTTGTGTACATGAGTTTGGATTGTCAGCACTTACAGAAAAGATAGATGTGAATGTCTATAATTCTAAGCTCTGTTGTGTACAGACAGAAAGGTCATAGGGACTTCTGCTCTAGCCAATCTAGCCTAAACAGTGAGCTGTAGATCCAGTGACAGAGTCAGTCTCAAACAGGGTTGACAATACCAGAGAAAAATGCTGTGTTCACTTTTGGCCTAAATATACAAGTATGGCTTAACTTACTTTCACTAATGTACACACACACACACACACACACACACACACTCACAGATTAAAATTAGCACAGAATTGAGTTCCTATGGCTGAAAAATGATGACAAGAGATACTCTTTCCTTAAAAGACACAAAAATTCTCATTTGAAAAAACGTTTTCTTTAAATAGATACTAATGGTTAATTTTAGTTCAGTCACAGGTTGCTATTGCACATTGTTTTATCTTTTTCAATATTCACAACATAAATGTAAAATATAATTACACATTTTTTCTACCTTCCTGTTTCTTCCTCCAAAATTTTCCACATACCTCTCCTTCCACTCTTTCAAATTCGTAGCTTCTTTTTTTCATTGCTACATAAATTCTTTAAAAGCATGGAAAAGGGAGATGAAAGTTTGGGATACAGCACAATGCATGTGTGACAGTAAATCTTTAGGAATGTGTTAGCTTTATGTCTATTTAGTAGTATGTTCTCCCCTAGTACCTGTGACCTACTTACCTATGACCTAATAACCTTGAGTTATTAGCATGTTTAAATATGCAGTCATGAGTTCAGTCTTGTGAAACATCAATTAAGATTATGGCTACATAATGTTTTGTTCAACAATAAAATTTGGTAATTCATCCCATCCATTTCCTTCCTGTTCAAAAATGTGATCAATTCCAAATTATTTCTTAAAATGACAACCCATCTATAATTTATAAAATACTCATTCCCAGACATCCAAACACATGAAATTGGACTGACAACTCTCCATAGCTTTTTTCTGCTGAATAGGGGTGATGAGAAGTTCTCTGAAGGAGTGAGGAGGGGTAGGAAAACTAGAAAAACTGGTTAGACATTTTTTTTATAAACAATATATTTTATTTCATCCCTGAAAACAATGAAATCAGAGATGCTCAGGACTCAGAAACTGAATGGTACTGCAGAATCTACCTGGCAATGGGACATCATTTCTTCACATAAAGGTATTGGGAAGATATTTCAGAAAGTTACCTTTCATGAAACAATGTATTTCTTATACTTATTTTAACAAAATATTATAATCACTGCTAGTTTTGTGGTAGCATTATAATAATGAAAAATATCAAAAACTAAATTCAATTTAGTCTCAATCTAGAGGCTAGCTTCAAGTAAGCAGTTACTAAATGGAATAAATACTACAAAATATAGAACACTATATAGCAATTGGATTTGCTACAAAGGCTAGTTAAATAAAGACATGTTTTATTCTATACTAGAATTAACCAAGGCAAGATTTCTTGTGCTGTATATAGTAGTTGTTTCTCTAAAAAGATAAACAATCTTCATAATTTATATTTTAATGTTCTTAATTTTGTAAAGTGGTCATTGTACAAAAGGAAGAGCTAATTTGACATTTCCTAACACAGGATACTCTTAAATAACATCAACTCATTAATTTTCCAAGCAGTTTTGTGCAACACAAATAACATTTATATATATATATATATATATATATATATATTTGTGTTTTGTGCAACACAAATAACATATATATATATATATATATGTATATATATATGTATATGTTATCTGGCTAAAGTCCTCAAGTCCTCCACCAAAATAACCAAAGAACATTTACCAAAATATGGAAATAATGTACATTTGTAATAGGAGAAACAGTCAATGGTTATTACGTAGCATCTGCTCTGTTGGCCAGGCTAGCATTGAGCTTGCAACTCTCCTGTCCCAGTCGCCTGAGTTCCATGGATACAGCCATATGACATTGAGATTTACGTTCAAATCTACAATCATAATTGTGAAAATAATTCATATTTTATTTTATTTCATCATAAAAATTATGTATTACTCTGCAGAACATATATAAGAAATTTTAAAGTATGAGATAAGCAATTACTCTCATTTCTGTTAAATTGCCCCGATGCTTAGCTATGGACACTGGCTGCTACCTATTTTAAAATTATATTCTTGCAAATGCTATTTTTAAAAACATACAATTAATCATCAGCTATTTTGAAGGATAGTGCAAATGAAAACATTCTTTGGGTCTATTTCAAAACATGATTTTGAACATGACACTTCCTTTCTCTGCTCATAATTTGAGTAATAAAGTATAGTTCTGGCAGTAAGCGTGTTCTCTCCTCACAGGGATATTGCTGAGGGCAGGTGACAGAATGAATCAAACATTATTGTTCACTTATCTGACAAACATGTTCTATACTTAAATAAGTATTTATAGAAAGGACTCTATGTCTGTCTGGTGCTTTTGTTTCTTGATCTCTGTACAGAGATGACCTCCCTGCTTGCCTTATCAACCTTGTTACCGAATTCCTGCTAAGTATACAGAACTGCATTAAAGAGCTTTGTATCAAAGCAAACTAATACTGCCTGCAATTATATATACAGAATTAGCATCCTTTGAATCCAGCAAGTTCCCTGGAAATGTGTAGTGCTTTTATTGTCAGGTATTACTGTGTCCTAGGCAGCAGTTTAAGAGGCATCCTGCGATGGATGTAATCCACAGTGATGCGGCCATGCAAGGTGGTCTTCATTGCTATCTGACATTGCCCAAAACAGAAACACTCATTCCTTTGTTGATTGTTACCGGCACCAAATTCCCACTGATGCCATTGGTAGTGTTGGTTCTGAACCATTCACAACACTATAGTAGACCTTGTTCTCCAGCTTCACCAAGCACTGCAAAATGTCATCTAAGAGGACTGCGATTACTCTCTTCAGTTCAGTATAGCCTGCCATAGATGTACTGCTGTCCACATCTGCTGTGCAGCTGCCCTAATCGGCCAGAGCTTTTATGTACTTTTTGCTTAAATCTAGGATTTTCTCATGAAGCTTCACACTGCTCTGCCCCTGAAGCTGTTGCAAAGTGTAGTGAAGTAGCATCAGCTCCTAGATGAGTCCAAACACGAGCAAGAGGAAGCTCAGTTTCTGGGACATGAAATTGTACAGAACATGTCTGATGGAGGAAACAGACTTGACCGAGGAGCAGTAACTGGAAAGAAGACACCAAATGATCAAGTCTTTTGAAAGTAAAGAGGAGGAGCAGCTTTTTACTGCTGTCTGTCCATCTTCAGCAGGGTTGCGTCTGCTCTCCTGCAGCTGGCCTGCTGGTTTCCAGTCAATCAAGCGGGGTGTCATGGTGAGGCTAACACACTGGAACTACAGCCACAGCCCGCAGCGGGCGTCAGCGGTCCTGGTTAGACTTAAGAAAGCTAGTTTGAGCAACTATTATCCACTCTCAGTATATTCAGCAGGCTCAGGACTTGATTAAGTTCTGACTGGGTCCATCTGAAAAACTGGATAAAGTGAGGTTATCTAGGATCTGGAGTCAGCAGCAATCCTAAAGCTGTTCTGGAAGCAAGTCTCTGGACAGCATTAGGAGGCAGGGAGCTGGAACGTCAGGTCAGGTCAGTGTCCCAGCAGATGAATCCTCTAAGAGCTATACATTCAGCAAAATATGAATCAAAATTTTAGTACCATTAAGGTATTAGTATGGATTGTGCAGGGTGCACAGAAATCAGTTAAAGATGAAATTCTGCTCCTTGTTTGAGCAGGTAAAACACAGCTCTCTTTTTCTTTTAGTTAACGGTATCAATAACCAATTGTAGTAAGTCTTCATTCATACCACATGAAAGATGGCATGATGATTCTTTAACTGTCCTGTTTGATTATCTCAAACTTTTATAGTTCTTCAGGGGTCTCCCCCTATCATATCTGACCCATTTGACTCTGGAAGGGGTCCAGAGCCTATCCTCATTTTCTGTAACCTCAAATGCAGAGTCTTTCTCCCAAAATAGTATATCCTTGGCCCAGTAACTAGGATTCATTAAGGTATAGCTTGACCTTTCTCCTAGAGGAACTTTACCACCAAACTCATAACCACCCTCATTTTGATAAAGAAAACAAGTCAAAGCAAATAAAGCAATCTAAACAAATAGTAACCATTGAGACAGTGCTTTTGCTGACCCCTGTCCTGACCTTCAAGAGATCAAGACCTACATTATTTATATCATGTAGCTTTAAATTCTTGTATGCTTACTGTATAAGCCTACTTATAGGTTCTAATTTTTATCATACTACCCTGACAATCCTGTGTTGGCCAAGTTCAAAGATTTCAAGAAATTGTCCTGGTAAAGTTCTTACATGTCTTTAATCATCTGTTCATTTATTTCCCCTAAGTTCTCTCTTCTGTGTAGCTTAATATCTGCTGTGTCTATCTCTCCGCTTCTCATCTTAAGCTATTTATATGAGTTTTGAACCAGGAGAAGAAATCGCCACTTGGCTTGGGCAAAATCTGCATGTTCTCTTCTATCCTTAAAAACAATTAAATCAGATTTATAACTAACTGTCTTTTATTTAGTTGATGGCTGGAGGAAGGCAACTTTATTGTTTGCTTCTTACTGTCTCCTTTTAGCAGGCAGTCATGGGTAAATCCTGGTGGTGGCAGTGTTTTTCTCTGTTCCAGTTTTGCATGATGGAGCCATGTGACTCAGATCTACTCCACTGAGAAACCCGTTCTCCCCAGTATTAAACAATCTCACTGTGTGTGTGTGTGTGTGTGTGTGTGTGTGTGTGTGTGTGTGTGTGTAATCCTTCTGAGAATTTCTTAAATTAAAAGTAGATTCTTGCCCTCCATGTAGCATACCATCTGGAGAATATAGTTTCTACTACCCCACTTTAAGCTCTAGGAAGACTGTGTTACCTACCGCCAACCAGGAGTTATCCCATATCTGAAGGTGAGACACACATATGCATTAGCTTGTTTTTAATATGCTTTTTAGCTCAATGACTGGACACTTCTAAGCCTTCCTTTGCTAACATACCCTTATCTTTACTCAGTTTGAACACTTCTAATTCCGCCCTTAGTTTTGTTTCTAATTTTCTGTCTGCTACCCCAGGCCCAGTTGGGGAATCAGCAATCCACCCAAGATGTCACATGGCTGATGTTTCTTTTCCTTTCCAAAGCATGGTGAATTCCTTTCCTCCTCCTGCAGCTGTTAGACAGCCTGTGGAAAAATGGAAGTCCTGCATCTTCCAATCTGTCAATAGCTGCTAGCATCTTTATTGATTGATCAAGAACCAACTGGAGAACAGGACCTTCAGCATTCATTTCCGATCAGAGCATCAGAACCACTCCCTATACTTTTCCATCCACTATGCATTTTATAATGGCTCATGGATCATCATGAAACTGGGAGTAAGCCCCCACGTAGCTGCTTTCTTTTCAAAGTGATCTTGTCCATGGTTTTGCTTGTTTGTTTGTTCATTTGTTTGTTTTAGAGTACTAGAACACATTAACTTACTTTATACACTATTAAATACATAGTAAAAGTCTGTCTTTAAAAATTACAAAAGAAGGAAAAAAATTAACAACAAAAACAAAACACCAACCAACCAAAAATCAATACAAAACAAAACAGAAAAAAAATACACAATGACAAAGATCCCATGAGCAATAGAGAAAGAGTAGAAGGCAAATGTAGAGTCATTTAGATGTATACCCAAATTGAATTGTGATATCCACAAAGTCTTACCAACATGACTACCCAGATGTGAGTTGAACAATGAAGACACCAGTCAGCATGACAAGTAGGACAGGGAGAAGCCCATGAGGTCTTAACTATATGGGAACAACTATCTGCAACTGAACAAAGCTGGAAGCAGGGATGGTATACTGTCCTAGAGAAAAAGGCACCATTTGGCGATGATTAGTTCCGAAATCATTCTTAAACAACAAGCTACATGTGTCTTCATATACAGCTACATATATGAATGCAATAGCAATTTGCAAATGAATTTGAAGGAGAGAAGGAAGGATAGATGACAGGGAAGAAAGACAATATGTCAAAATTAGGTTATAATCATTAAAAAGGCCAAAAGGGTAAATATATAAGAAATTTATGTATTTCACACAGATAGGCACTGAGAGAGGGAGAGAGAGAGAGAGAGAGAGAGAGAGAGAGAGAGAGAGAGAGAGAGAGAGGAGGGAGGAGGGAGGGAGGGATGGATGGGGGAGGGAGGGGAGAGGAGAGAGAGAGAGAGGAGAAAGAGAGAGGAGAGGGCATGTATTAAGGGAATCCTGGTAATGGAGGACAGGATATTTTGGATGGAATGATTGTGGACTTTATCAAAATAGTTTTGTATAGAGCCCTCTATCAATAAAACAGATGAGGCTAAGAAGAACATTTGGATGCCCTCCAAGGATCATGTTAGCATGACTTTTATTTCTCTTTCCTTTCTCAACCCTTTAGTTTTTATGACTCCACTTTTTCCTTCCTCTGGCTGTCTCAATTCACCTCATATTCATTTAACAGATAAAACACAGCAAGAACCTTGTATAGAAGAATTAAATATATCCACCTGGGAGATTAGTATGCATAGATTTATTAAGTTTTTAAATTGATCCTAATTTTGTGTCCTAAAGTATACTTATGACAATTAAGCCATGTAACGCTAAATTGAAAATTACTGAAAAAATATATGGATGTATCTATTTATTTTATAATATATTTTAACAGTTATAAAAGTAATTCCAGTACAGGAGAAAGGCATAGAAACCTTTACTGTTTGTGATTTGAAAATTTAACTTATGATATGTTTTAAGTATTTGTCACTTATACACAAATATTAGTCAATCCACAGTAACAATCTGTTGGGTAATAAAATTATGGCACTATAAGTGGTATATTAATAATGGTATGTTTAATATTATGTTACATCTGAACAAATACTATGAAAATATAATATATTATTGAAAACTACTGTTACAATGGATTAAAATATGGTTTAATCCTTAACTATATATGTTAAACTTCAATTCTGTAGGATATTTATACCATATTTACTGCAATGTGGCAAGTTGCTCTGATAATGCCATGTTAAGGAACTGCTAATGTTTCTCCCTTGCAGAGACTCTAAGGGACTAACATATGTCTCAATTTAGAAACCAGGCAGAATTCTATTTAAACCCGCTGATTCTGAAGGAAAGAGTGCTCAGGTGTTTGTTTGTCACATTTCTGGGAGCAATGCCAAGCTCCTCAAACATCAGTATTCCTAAAACTTTATTTTCTCTTTTTAAAATTGTTCCTCTGAAAAATGTACATCCATGTTAAATGATACCTAAAAAGACTAGACATGGTTGTATATTCCTGGATAAGGAGAAAGCAACCAGTAACCACAATCAAAGGTAAGTGTGACTTACCATTAGTTTTCTTACAAATTAAACTTTTCCTGTGGTTGCAATATATGGATTTATGCCAATAATTCAAAACAGAATCAAATCATACTAATGTCCCAGTGCTTGTCATTGAAGAAAGTCAGAATAGGAGCTCAAGCAGGGCAGGAAACTGGATACAGGAGCTGATGCAGAGGTCATGGAGGGTGCTGCTAACTGGGCTTGCTCTTCCTAGCTTGGTTAGCCTGCTTTTATATAGAACCCCATACCACCAGCCCAGAGATGGCACCAAAAATAATGGGTTGAGGCCTCCCATAACAATCACTGCTTAAGAAAATTCCCAATAGACTTTTTTACAGACCAATCTTATGGAGGCATTTTCTTTCAAATTGAAGCTCCCTCCTCTCATTATTATTATTTTGTGTGTGTCAAGGTGACACAAAACTATTCTTGACAACAGAATATTAAATGATACCAAATGTTCAACATTAATAGCTTATTCTTTCAAATCTTTAAGGAAACCAAATATTACAAGTCTTATTAGCCCTATTTTTGCTTGTGTTTGTAAATTGGGGAAAATAAAATAAGTTAATGGTAGGCCTAAGCTAATGAGTGAGACAACCGCATTCCTTACATGTGCTTCTCATTTTCTAGATCAGTGTGTATTATGAATGTCAAGTAATTACTTTTCAAATGGCTACATGACGCCTGGGGGATAAATTAAGTCTGCTGCAATATAGTTTCATCTTAAAGTACAAGCTTCTCTCTTGAATAGCAAGATGAAAATCTCCATACAAATTGTTACCAAAATAGAAGACTATATAAAAACTTGGGACTGCCTTTGTAAAAAAAAAAATGAATAGAGACCAGAAAACTGAATGCTTTGATAAGAGTGAAAAATGAGTATACAGTAGGCCATCATGGTTATCTAAGGTGCTATGATATTGGTGGATGATATTATGTATGCATTACTACATATAGCACAAGTTATAGCTTAGCAATATACAGGTATAATTTTACATATTTCTTAAGTTGTTCATGCTTAAGTGAACTGGGCATTCATGTATATCAGAACCATGGATTCTAATATACAATTGTGTTCTTTCTTTGTGTCTTTCTGTTTCTCTGTGCATTTTCCTCACTCTGAAACACATTTTTATACTCTCCATTTGAATCCCCATGATATTTGTAATGTGATTTAAAAATACAGGAAGCAAAGGAGAGCCTTAAAGACAAAGATAGGAGAAAATAGGAAGGGTTCTCACATGTATGTGGCACTCACAGACTTAGGCACTCAGAAAGGTACAAAGATTTTTGCTTCAAGATAGGCAGAGACCATACCCCAAGAACTTTATGCAGAACTTATATGGTTATTGATTTTCTAAGTTACTAAAGAGTAAACCTGTTAAATGGATTTAACAAAAATATTTTAGCCAGTTCCATCATTCTGTGCTTAATTCATCCTATCATCTGTGAGAACTAAGCATTAGTAATTCCATTTTATACATGTGAAGTAAAGTGTTAAAAGGGTAAATTCATTTTTCAAATTACTCAGCTAGCATTTGAAATCTAATGTTTGTATTTTGCTTAAGCAGAGTGATAAGCAAAGTGTATATATCTATCTATCTATCTATCTATCTATCTATCTATCTATCTATCTATCTATCTATCTACCTATCTATCTATCTTCTATCTAGCCACCTATCTTCTATGTACCTACCTATTCAATTATATCAATATCAATATATCATGTATTATATTTACATAATATATACTATATGAAGTAAATAGATATTATATCATACAGCAATTATATGTATATTTATTTATATTTTATCTATGATATATGCTAGTTATCCATTTATTATATTTATATGTATATATAATATACACAATAAATATGCTTTAGCTTTCTCACTTCAAATGTCAGGCTTTAAATTTTGCTTCTTTTCATCCACAATCATGAGTTTTCTGAACACATTAATAAGTATGGTAAATTAGCCTTATGATCACTGTAGGTGAGGGAATCTTTTAATACCAAGATTATGATCAAATTGACCTGTGACTCTATCATCTTTCCTTGCTCTTGAGTAAAGCCCTTAGAATGCATCTTAGGAAAGCATTTTCCTCAAGGGCTATTCTTATTAGTTTGTCACAGAGCCAAAAATATCTCAGAAAATATTCAACAGAAACATCTCTTTGTTCCAAGTATAAATTAGGACAAAAACACTTTTACTTATTTTTCTTCCATTCATTTTGAATACTTTCCTAAATTAACTCATAAAAATTAAGGTTAGTTTCTAGACAGATAACATACTTTATATTTACTCATTATACACTGAAGTGGACATAATTTTTGAATGATCACACATGTGTATTTGTGCATATGTGTGCATATATGTGCATATTCATAAATCTTCCACACGCAGGTAATGGGGCCTTTATCACTGCTGATGATCTGATATGATGATACATCTAAGACTCAGCTGGAGAGCATTAATGCCTTGAAACACCACACTGGGGAGAACACTTATTTTCTGACTCATACATGTGCTTTTAATCCTCTTTGTCAAGCTTCATTTCTGTGGATCTGCTGCTGTCCTCTATGACATTTAGCTCATTTCATTCTCTTGCTTGGATCTGAAGGTGCGGATTTTAAATAAAATCACAGTTTTTAAAGCATGTGGTGAAAGCAGTCTAAATATTGACAGTTAATATGACCAGTATATTTAATTCAATAAAAATTTTAGAGATAAACACAGAAATTTATGTTCATTTTGAAAGAATTAAAGGCTTTTCACACTGTCTGTAAAGCATGTTCTCATTTTTACCACATTTGCCAAAGGCAAGAGCAGTAATATATATGCTTTTACCAGAAAAATTATTCTCAGGATCATTATAAAAATGAATTTTATTTTCAGAAACATTTTTTTCCTCTCTTGTGTGTAAAATGGCCCATGGGAATGCCATCTTGCAGTATAAAATTATTAAAGCAATTATTTTCCCATATGGTAACTGTCTTTTGTTTGCTTTTTATAGCACTTGCTCATAATATGTTCATTTTAATCATGCATTTCATAAAATTGTAAGACAACTGATTGTGGAAAGTAAAGGCCCTGAAAACAAAGCACAGACTGGCTTCTAAAGCTTGTGTCAAAGTACTTGTAGGAGAAAAGAAAGAAAGAAAGAAAGGAAAAAAGAAAGAAAGGAAGAAAGAAAGAAAGAAAGAAAGAAGGAAAGAAGAAAGGAAAGTAAGGAAGAAAGAAGGAAAGAAAGAAGAAAGAAAAAAGAAAGAAAGTAAAAAGAAAGAAAGAAAGAGAGAGAGAGAAAGAAAACAAATCCATATAGCACCTAGGAGAATGTGTAAATTGAAAAATAAAGAAGACTTTTTGGCATCTTAACTACATTAAAATAGGCATTGAGTAAACACATCCCAGCAAGAGCAGAATGTCAAAAGCTAAGAAAAGCACAACACAGGGTAGAAGCAAGGCTGGAGTATACATAGAACCATGGTACAAAATCTTTATTACAAATATTTCTCATGAACTCAGTTAAGAACACCGTGACTCCAGTCAAGGTCTCTTATAGCATAACACTTCTAATACTTGAGGAATTACATTTCCTTTTCCATCAATTTCTACCAGTGACTGGATTTAGATCCCAAGAAAGCAATGTAGCAAGGACATATGTGGCATTTTCTATATACTGACTGTTTTATGCTGTGTCTCTCAATAAAAAGTCTCTTCTGCTTGAATTACCATTATAAATTATGGAAACCATTTTAGGAGAATTGTCTTAGTGGAAAAAATAAAGCTGCACTTTCAGAAATTTTAGATTCAGGGCACACATTTTAGATACAGAGTTTTAAGAAAGAGATATCGGTTAAACAAAGATTGATTTAAGGTAGAGTGATAGTAATATATTGGGGTTTTGTCTTTTACTCTCTATTGTAATGCTAAGTGCTGCCTTCCAGGACCTGGAGTCCTGCATTTAGCCCCCATAACCCTGCCCCATGTTATTTTTTTTTATTAACTTGAATATTTCCTACATACATCTCGAGTGCCATTCCCTTTCCCGGTTTCCGGGCAAACATCCCCCTCCTCTCTCCCCCTCCTCATGGGTGTTCCCCTCCCACTCTCCCCCCATTGCCGCCCTCCCCCCAACAGTCTAGTTCACTGGGGGTTCAGTCCTAGCAGGACCCAGGGCTTCCCCCTCCACTGGTGCTCTTACTAGGATATTCATTGCAACCTACGAGGTCAGAGTCCAGGGTCAGTCCATGTACAGTCTCTAGGCAGTGGCTAGAAGGCACAGGACGAGGAAGGAGCAGTTGCCATGGGTTAAGAGTCAAATCCATATACACGAAAAATATATTTGAAGAGAAAAAAGAACGACTGTCCCTGACAGTTGATCAGAATTCTTTGTTAGTAGAGTTATACTTCAAATAGTCCTAAAATATATTTTCTAAAGAAGATATATGGACCAATATAAGAAAGAATGCACTTGCATTAAGGGTTAAATTGACAATAGGTGAAATAAAATAATTTCTTTTTCTTATTAATGTTTTTAACAATGTGTGTTTGAAATTAATGTATTATCCATATATATGCAGTGGCTAAAGCATATGCAAACATGAAATAATATCTTGAGTGTCATACTGTCATCACAGTATTAACTAGAAGCAACATAGGTTTTACCTCTCTAGAAGTGCTAACCACCATTAGCTGTAGAGTTAGCCATACCTGAAGCTCTGCTTCACCCCACCACATTTATGGTTTCCCTGCATGGCAGCTATTCATCCAATTCATGCATTATCTCCTTGATTCTAGGAGCCAGAGATTGATACTTGACTTAGACATTTGTACTACCAAGAAAGGAAAGGAAACTCTCCATTACTCAGGTATTACAAAAAAGAGAAAAGAGCCGAAGCAGTGGTAGCTATTCAACTTCCTTACACTACTATTGCATCGCTTTGTATTCAAGTTGCATATACTGGGAACTCCATTGTCTCCCTTAGGATACATTTATCTCCATTTAAGGATACTCTCCAGATAAGTTTGACACCATCCAGGAGATTATGCCTACTCACTGCTGCCACAATTGAAAATTTTATTTCTATCATCTTATGAAAGGAAACCAGGAAATGGGATAACATTTAAAAGTCAAATAAAACATGCAAATAAAAAAAGCCCAGATTTCAAAGATCCCAGTATGCATAACTTTCAATAATTAATAAGCAAAAATAAGAATTACCAATATTATAGTGCACATTTTAAATATCATTAGGTGTGATAATTGAGCACTGGTTTCTAGATGTGATTTTTAAGTAGACCCAGAACAACAAAAGGAAAGGGCCTTCGATATCCATCTTACCATTTGAGAGCACTGGTCAGAGATGGTGTGCAGTAGGCTTTGCAAGAGGGAAAACGAATTGACTGAGAGACAGTTCTCTGGATTTTCTCATCTGAAAGTTTATGTACTCATCTATCATTTCAAGGATATTCACATAACCAATAGCCTGGGAAATAAATCTTCCCCCGGAGAGTAACATAGACACTTTTTTTTTTCATAGTTAATACAATAAGGATAATGTCCCCATAGGAAAATGTCTCCTTCTGAGACAGTCGCAGCTTGGTCTAGTGTCTTCTTGAAAAAGATGAGATTTTCCTAAATTTCAGTTTCTCAACCTGTGCACAGTACACACCAAGGCTGCTCAATGTTGCCTGTGGGACTTGTGAAAAAAAGCAATAATAGCTGGAAGGATGGGTCTCAAGATACCTGAATGGCTGTGAGCGTGAATGCACCCTCAGTATACCAGAATTCTCTGCTTATCTGTGGCATGTTTGTACGTCAACCCATTTGCCAGGTAACAAACATGATCAAGTCGCAGGCCTCTTGAGAAGTTTTCCATGTGTTTATGGTTTAGTCTGTTAATATTTCAGACTTTGCTGAACTTTTTTTCTGCACAGATCAGCTTTTGATGAATATTTCTAGGGATTTTAGCTTCAGTATGTCCAGTACTAAATGGGATTCCCTTGTGTTTCTACAAACTATCTTTTCTTCAAGTGTTTCCATTCTAGCAGCTGTTGTTGTGCGTCACTAAGAGAAGCGTCTTTAGAGCTCACATCCACCCCTAGTTAACTTAAGCCTTGTTCCTGCCACCACCACATACATACTGATCTATAGCACTCTTCATTTCTGGTATCCCTCTGATTGATTTTTGAAAAACCAGGATCTTCTAGGCAGGGGACTAATCATGTAACTTCTGAAATTAGTTAATTTTAAGTGTTCTTAGGTAAAATACAAGCACCTAACCTTGTATTCTAAGGTTTTCACACTTCACTTTTCTACTCAATCTCATTCCTTATTTCTCTCCCTATAACACACACACACACACACATACACACACACACACACACACACATCACTATTAAAGCTCAACCCTTAGCTTCATCCCCAAGATCTAAATAACTTTAAGAGTCCCATAGTCTTTACATATTAAAAGTTCAATCCCTTTAAAATATGCAATATCTTTTTTTTTTTTTGTTCTTTTTTCGAGCTGGTGACCAACCCAGGGCCTGCTTCCTAGGCAAGCCCTCACCACTGAGCTAAATCCCCCAACCCCCAATATCTTTTAAAATTCAAAAGTCTTTAATATTCAAAGTCTCTTAACTGGGGGCTCCACTAAAATACTTTCTTTCTTCAAGAGGGAAAAATATCAGAGCACAGTCCCATCTCATCATATTGGCATCTCCGAAATGCTGCTGTTTTCTGCCGCAACTAGGCTTCATCAATAGCCTCTCAGTGGCTCTCTTCATGGGGCCAAACCTCAACAACTTTGCATGATGCCTTCAGTCCTAAGCCACCAATTGCAACTGAGGCTACACCTTCACCAATAGCTTTCCATGGCCTCTCACAGTACCCAGCCTCAGCTTCTCTTCATGATCCCTTCATGCCGTCAAAACCAGTACCAACTGGGTGACTTACACACTACCAAGTCCTGCCACAGCACAAGATACAACCTTGGCTTTCTCTGGAACACAACCTCTTTGTGCTTCAGAAAACACTTCCAGGAAGATTTTACCTCAATAATGCTCATCCCTTCTTAATAACTAATTTCTTAGTTCCAGCTAATAAGCATCAATAGTCCCAAATGCAAAGGTTTCACTTTAGTAGTTCTGGTGTCTTGTTAAACACAGCTGATTCTTCAGCCCCAGCTAACCAAAATCACAGAATTGTCACAAGCAAAACAGCAACAGCCCCCCAAAAGAATCTTTAATCTTCACTCTGAAATTTCACAAGCCAGGCCTCTGTCTTCTGCACTGTTCTCAACATTATCTTCCCATCTCCTACAGAACATCCCAGAGAGCTCTTCACATCCTAATGGCTCTTCTAGCTCAAAGTTCCAAAGTTCTTCCATAGTCCTCTGTAAAACATGGTCAGGTTTTCAGAGGAATACCCCAGTCCTAGTACCAATTTTTCGTAGTCAGGATTACTATTCCTGTACAAAACATCATGACCAAGAAGCAAGTTGAGGAGGAAAGGGTTTATTCAGCTTACACTTCCATATTGCTGTTCATCACTCAAGGAAATTAAGGTTGGAATTCAAGCAGGTCAGAAAGCAGGAGCTGATGCAGAGGCCATGGATAGATGTGTCTTTCTGGTTTGCTTCCCCTGGCTTGCTCAGCTTATTTTCTTACAGAACCCAAGAATACCAGCCCAGGGACTCCACCATGCAGATCCTTGGTCTAGATCCTTGATCACTAGTTGAGAAAATGCTTTACAGCTGGATCTCCTGAAGGCATTTTCTCAACTGAGGCTTCTTTCTCTGTGCTAACTCCAGCTTGTGTCAAGTTGACATACAAAACCAGCCAGGACAGACAGTATATGAGGGTTGTTTGCCTATGTGGCATACATAGAAGCCAGAATTTGAAATTGGAATGTTTTCAAAGCTTCTATTTATTTATTTAGCTAGTGTTTCTACGTTAACTGGGAGCTTACCATTTAGACTAGACCAGTTTGTCTTGCAAAGTTCTGAGATTTGCCTATTTCTACATCTAAAGGTTGGGGTTACAGGCATTTCTAGCCTTTTACATGGATCCTGGGAATGGAACCAAGGGACTTATACTTGTGGAGCAAGTGATAAATATACTGAAATATTTGGCCCAGGAATTTTTATAAATTATGTTTAATAACTCTATTGTTTCATTTTATCTAGAATCATCCAATTTGTTTCCCCAAATTTGGCATTTATTCTTACTTAGCTGAATGTGATTCAGACAACATAATAGTCCATTGAAGACTCCCTCCCCCACCAAGCAAAATGAGTAGGTCATGTCAGTAGAACCTAGTTTAAATATTCTGAAAATTAAAAATAAACACTTTAATATCCTTCTAATGAATAGAACATACAAACTTAAAAGTATGTATCAAAGACAGGAAAGGTTGCTCAAAAAAATAGCGTATGAGCTGCTGTGGCAGAGTTCAGTTCCCAGGATCCTCCCTGGCAGCTCAGTATCTAACTCCAGCTTCAAAGAAACCATCATCTCTGGCCTCTGAATCATATACACATGGAAAAACTATTTTAAATAAAGTAAGAATATGAAAATATGAATTCTGTACTGCTAAGAAGAATAAAAATCAAATAAAAAGCAACATAAACAATATTTTATTATAAAATAATTATAAAGATAATTTAACATTTTAAATCAGAATTGGGCCCAGTTTTATGCCCATATTATTACATCTGATCTTCACAACAATTCACAAGTTGGTTTTATTACAATGCATTTTATAGAGAATGAAGATGGGACTGGTGTTTGCACATTTTTACTTACAGAAATTCTCAGAAAAAAAAAATGTGTCCAAATTCTAGTTTTCTAGTTGCAGAGCAAGTTTCTTTATGCCATAGTGCTGACTGAAACCTCAGGACACATTTATGTGGGTATAATGCCATTATTTACTGCTTTCTTGAAATTCAAACATCACTTTACAGTGGACCTCTAATATGCAAGAGATTCATGAACTCAGACATCTATTTGCAGGAAAATTCCAGATGCCGTGCTTACTTTTTTATATTACAACTATGGAATTGGCATTGATTCTTTAGTTTGAGAAACTCAGGAGACATTCCCCCAAAGGCCTAACAACATTTTGATATAACAAATGTCAAGCAGAATTGTTTAAATCAGATTAAATTACATATTATGTTTACAGAAATATGCGCTCATGAATTACTAAAAACCTAACACATATGATTAAACTTGTCACATAATATATTGTTTTTCAAATATTCAATTTATGACATTCACCTCTATTACAATTGCAGAATACTCTACTCTGTGTGACACTTCCACAGTGTTGGACACTATGACTAGTCAGACTATTTGTCCAGGTAGGGCCATTACCTTGTGGTTTCACAACACACATTCCTCAAAGTCTTTGTATTTTGGCTCTATCCTCTATAAAAAGTAAATATCAATTCCAATATATTTTCATAATATATTTGGGAGAACCTTTCAGTTAATGAAAGTATATGTCCACAATATATTATTCTTATGTAAGACTTGCTAAAAATATGTGTATATTATCATTCATTTCAAGTAAAGCTTTGAAAATATTGTCTGATACACTATCTTATTTTTTATTTGTTTCATTAATGTCTTTATTCAATTTACATCCCTCCTCCCAGTCTCCCTCTCACACAGCCCCTCTCCCATCATCCCCTCTCCCTTTCCTCTAGGAAAGAGGAGGCCCTCCTGGACAGGAAACAGATTCAGAGACAGTTTCTGCTCCAGTTGTTATGGAACTGGATAAAGGTTGCACATCTATTGCATATGGGCAGGGGGCCGAGGTCCAACACATGCTTTCCCTTTGGTTAATGGTTCAGTCTCCAGGAACCCTCAAGAGTCTTGTCATATACCCAAAAGATACTCTACCATAACACAAGGACATTTGCTCAAATGCATCACAACTTTATTTATAATAGCCAAAAACTGGAAACAAGCCCTCAAGTAAAGAATGAATAATGTATAATTTATTTATAAAATGGAATACTTACGACTCAGTTATTAAAAAAGACATCATGACATTGTCAAACAAATGGATGGGACTAGAAAATATCATCCTGCGTAAGGTAACACAGCCCCACAAGGATCTGCAATGGTGTGTACTCACTTATGAGTATTAGTCATATGGACAGGATAACCACACTACAATCTACAGACCCAAAGAAACTAAATAAGAAGGAAGGCCTAAGGGAGGATTCTTGAACCTTACTCAGAAGGGAAAACAAAATAGACATCAGAAGTGGATGGTGGTAGGAAAGTAGGTGGGATAAGGGATGAGGAGTGAAACAGTGTGGTAGATCATCTGTAAGGAGAGAGAGGGAGAGGGATAGCAGGGGAGAAACAACAGAAATCCGTGGCCAGGGAGGGCATCTTTAGATCCTGCCATAGACCTGTGATAGGGAAGGCTCCAGAGAGTCTATGGGTCACTCTAGCTGAGACTCCTAGCAGTGGGAAATATGTAGCCTGAAATGGCCACCTCCTGTAGCCAGGCAGGACTCCCAGTGAAGAGATAAGGACACCAAGTCACCCACAAAACCTTCTACCCAAACCGTGTTCTGTGTAAAAGATATGCAGAGATGCAGCGGAAACAGAGGGAATGGCCAACCAATGACTGCCCCAACTCGAGATGTACCCCATAGGTAAGAACCAATTTCTAACACCATTAATGATCCTTTGTTATGATTCAGACAGAAGCCTAGCATAACTGTCCTCTGAGTAGCTTCACCCAGATGATGGCCAAAAACAGATGCAAAGGCCCACAGCAAAACATAGACAGAGCTTGGGGGAGTCTTGGAAGATTTAGGGAATGAATTGATGACCTGAAAATATTAGGGACTCCACTAATATCTTAATTGTAAAAAATGTGATAAAATGCTTTAGAGAAAGTAAGGAGTTCACAGTGATATTTTCTAAAAGTTTATATCATAGTTAGGAATTTTAAGGCATTTTTTTTAACAAAAAAAGGACACTTGTCCTAAAGATTCGTGAATGGTTTAATACTGATTTTCAATTTTTGATGTCCTTTTGTTTTTAAATATTTGAAATAATTGTGCGTTTATAAATGACTTAATGATAGTGTACATACCCTTTAGCTTATTTAATTCATTTTGGAAAACACAAGATCATTAAATGGCAGTTTGTTTATATTAAAACAAATAAAAATAGCTTCATTATTCTAGAACTATAAACCAGATGGCATGAAAAAATCCACTGTATGCCTAAATAATCTGAATCTAAAGAATGATATAAAGAAAGTATATATAGGAATTTCTAAATTACTACAATTACATTAAGTAATGGTATTTTGGAGGGGTTGGGGATTTAGCTCAGTGGTAGAGCGCTTGCCTAGGAAGCGCAAGGCCCTGGGTTCGGTCCCCAGCTCAAAAAAAGAACCAAAAAAAAAAAAAAAGTAATGGTATTTTGGGAAGCTAACAATAATGCTCTAGAATTAGTCCCTCTAATACCTAAGATGAAGAATTCTCTATTTAGAAATTTCACAGAGATGGCTCACTGTAAACCCCATTGCCTAGGGAACCTGTTGAAATGAGTTCAAATCTCTGAATATAACAGTATAAAGGAAAACAATGACACAGAAAGTTGCTCTCAGCCTACACCAGTGTTTGAGTACCTATAACCCATATCAGGCACTCAAACACAATTGCGATAAAAACATTAAAGACTATCGTTCTATGAATTTTTATAGGTTTTAAACCAGTTTTGTTTTTCACATATAATAACTGAATTTTAATTGTTCTTTCATACTATTCACATTTGTTTTGCTCTTCTGATATTGTCCATAGAATTTTAGTTGGAATATAACTTAAATTTTTATATATGTCCTTGTATTTAATATAACAACATATCATGTGTAGCTCCTAGTCATGCAAGGCTTTTTATATTGTTCTCTCTCTATTTTTTATCTATATCTAGTTTATTTCCCCAATAGGCATGTTGTAGACTGTTACCCAATCATGGATTCAGTTATGCATGCTCTTCAATCCCAGTTTTTTCTATGTATTTTCCTTTTTATTGAATATTTTATTTATTTGCATTTCCAATGTTATCCACTTTCCAAGTTTCCCCTCTGGAAATCCCCTATCCCATCCCTCTTCCCCCTGCTTCTGTGAAATTTAAATTTAAAAATAATTATGCTACTGTCTGAGCCAGTCCTTTTTATTGAAAAATAGCCTGTTTGGTGTTGTTCCTGAATATTACCAGTCAGTCCCAACGGGTGTCACATAGGAAGAAATGCTGAGGTCAATGGTATCAATAAATAATAACGTGTTTCTGCCTCATTGCAGCAATGCTGCACCGGAAACTCCAGAGGGTCTGTTACAGGCACTGTCTAATGGTGCCTCCTGTTACACCAGGCAAGTTAGAGCAGCCTAAAGAATTTCAATATTATTTTCACAGCTTTGTCAAAATTTCTGGTGTCAGTTTTCTATCTTTTTCTTTAATGGATAAATTCATGTATTTCTAACGTGATAGTTCACAGTTCTTCTTTGGGGAACCAGAGTGTGTGAATGATTTTATCAGTATTTATGTGTATGTACTTTTTTGTTGAAATTCTTTGTCCTGAATCCAGTTCAAGAAAATGTGAGATGAAGACATACATAAATATTCTAAAACTCAGTAAATTCATATCCACAAGTAAAACCATCCTTGTCTAAGAGCTCATTCTTTCTTGTTGCGTTTCTCACTGTCTCCCTTCCTGGTACCTGTCAGGAAAAAGTAGATGAAAATCCCCCCCTTTTCCCATCATAACTAACAAACCTGATAGAACTGGACCAATGAAACCTCAGGCGATCAAAACTGAAGAAACAAAATGGTAAAGGCTGTGGTTTATTGGGGGTGGGTGGGGATGGAAAGTAAAGTCAACACACAGCCCAGGGGTAAAGTGATCTGTGATGTTATCCTGTAAGACGCACAAGGGGCATAGAGCATTTTACAGAGACAGAGCTGCTACACCAGTTACAATGAGACTCCACAGGCTTGCACCTCCTGTGTAACATTTGCACCTTCAATTGGTTTATATACAAGTGTGCAACCAGTCTGTAACGGCTTACAGTTTAGTCCTAAGGAGCACGAAACACCAGAAGTAGGAGAAGAATGGTAACCACTGAGTAGCTCAGCTGGACACAGGCGGTCCGGTTAATCCATCAGCTGTGGTTCTTTTACCCTGTCGTGTTCTTTGGATGTATCTGTGGCACTTCTAGGCTTGAAAGTAAAATGATGCTATCTGGTAATAAGTAGAGGAGCCTTATTTTTTATGGTAGCTTGCTATTTTTGTAACATGGTGATTTGGTTGAACACAATAAAGTACAGTAGTAACTAATCTCCCCTTCTTCCTGGATGAGTGAACAGTTGATTAAATGTTGATTTCAGCATCCTTAAATATATTCAGATGAGCAATGTATGGCTTCTGCTTCTGTTGAAAATGATGCTGTGTTTGATTGTGGTCTGAAGCTTTGAAACATTACTTGGCTTCTCCTTCCTTGGAGGTCTCTCACCATTTAAACATACCAGATTTGGTAACATGTTGGTAAGTTGAGGTCTAGCTTGTCTGTACTTGGTCATTTTCATATGGCCAAGTTATACGGTTATATGGTTTTTGTTTTAGGGATATTTCATTTTTAATGACAGTTTTTAGCTGACATTCACAGAGAGAATGAATCCTTAGAACTGTGCCACTAGTGAAGGGAAATCCTAAGAGTATGTTTCTTTACAAAGCTGTGTCACATCATCCTTTGGGCCCTCTACTGGAAAAGTAGAATCAAGTCTCAAATAATGCCTTGTAAGTAGCATCCTCTAGTATTACAGCACTGTGAGTGTAAAATAGTGTGTACCTGCTTTATACATAGTGGTGACCGTGCTTTGTCAGAGCTGTTTTTAATGATGTTGTACAGAATGTTTTATTTACAGATGATGACTAAGAAACTAATTTAAAAAAATGGTGCCAGGTAGCACAAGAGTAACAGAATTGTCCTGTTTTCTGGGGTTTTGTTTTTTCCTTTTTTTTTTAATGGAGTGTGCTGGATGTCAATACAATTTTATTTAAATGACTGCAGAACCTCGAAAAGCTGCTGCTGCTACTGATGCATACCATACTGCTATTATTGCTCTTTTTATATAAATAAACAAACACACACACACACACACACACACACATATAATTTGAAGTTTTAGAAACTTTAGCTGTGCTGTCAACCTTGGAAAAATGTATCCCAGTTTTCTGTGTTGAGTTGACACTGTGCAGAAATTAACAGCCATATTGGTCTAGAAATGTTGAACTTAATTTTTTACATTTGTACAGGGGTAATGCACTGTATTAAATATGTAAGATCATATCTATATGGGTTTGATTACAAAAACTAATAAAGTATTCCCTAAATAAAAAAATTTGGGGTTGGGGATTTAGCTCAGTGGTAGAGCGCTTGCCTAGGAAGCGCAAGGCCCTGGGTTCGGTCCCCAGCTCCGGAAAAAAAAAAAAAAAACTTTGTCTTCCATCAGCCAAGGAAATACATTTTACTCCTGAGTTGTGATTGACTATTCTATTTTCTTATGTACGTTTTTCAAATACAGAAAAATTATCCTGTATTAAATTAAGTCATTTTATCTTCTAATTTGGACTCTTAAATTGAGCGAGACTATGTCTATTATACATACACAACCTCTGTAACCCCATGTTCATTCTTCTTAGTTCATACTCCTGCAACTTCACCTTCCATGGATAGTAGCATGTTTGAGGAGTCTGGATTATCTGTTGTAACATTGACATCTGCTCTAATAGTATGAAAAGAAAATAATCATTAAAATTTTGGCTTTGGCTCCATGCATCTACATTTCCCATCTGCTTGCTGTGGTTTACTCATCCTTGTGTCAGATAACTTATCCTTTAAATTTAGCTTTGCTCCATGTTTTAAAATATGCTAATGCAGTATTGAGAATCATCTCAAAAATGAAAACTGTGGGATTTGGAGATGGCTCAGTAATACCTCTGCCTTGCATATCTGGCCAAACTCAGTTCAGATTCCCAGAGCACACAAAAGCAAGATATACAGCATGGAGAGAAGAGACTTTCTCAGGGTCACTTGACCCAACTGGCCTGCTACATTAAAGAGAAATTTTGGGTAAAACTAAATGTAGACTTTTGTGTAGACACCAGAGTTGATTGTGTGACCAATAGACCTAGGCTATGGAATGCATGTATCTATTCTCATGTACCCTAATATAAATAATCATATATAAGTATATATCAAACACAAAAAGTTTAAAAACTCATGTTTATTTTAGCTTTTTTGGAAAGAATACAAATTTGTTTATGTTCCCATTACAGTTAATTATGTTGGTCATATTTTACTATTGGCAAACATATCTCATTAAAGTAGTCAGTAAAAATATGTTATAGTTTTCATATAATACTGTAGTGTTATATAATACAAATCAATTCTTGTTGATTTTTAAGTGATGGTGCCTGAAAATGCAGACTACTATAAAATAAAGTATATACTGTGAATACTAATGGCTGCTCTCCAATTCCAGTCATTTAATTTGTATACTGTATCATTTTCATCAAGTTGTTATCATATTTGTATGTATGGTATATGGTATAAGAATATTATTATGTGTATGTATGTATGTATGAATGTACTGTCATGTTCATAAAACACTGGAATGTATGTTTTAAATTTTAGATTTCAGATTTTAGAAATACTGTGAGGGAACAAAACTTTAAAATGTTCAGTGTTCTTATTTATTATGTAGACATGTACAATTTATTTCACAATAACTTTTGATTTATATCCACATATTATGCATATATATTTAGTTACTTGATTTACAGTAATAAAAGGATCACGATTATGGTGAGATGATACAATCATGTTACCATATACAATATTCTTAACTTGGACTATAGAAGAAAAAATCAATAAAGATAAAAACCCCACACTATTATTGTCATGTAGCTTTGTGATGACATCCTCAACTATTTCCCAAGCATTAACTTTTTCATTACATAATACATTATAATACCTGTGAGGGATTAAATATTGCTGGCTAACAAAGAGATAAAAGAGAAATTTCCCTGAACCTTTCTTGCAGGATATATGGCCACACTATAAACCCTGAGATTGTGTTATTTACTGGAAACAAAAACAATAATGAAATAAAACAAGCAGTAAAAGCAAAACTGTTTCTAGTTGTGGTGTGGCTCTGATGTAACACACACCTTTAACCCACGAGCTTTATTTTTACTAAAAATATAAATAAATAAAGTCAATTAGAAGTCATGTGGCATGTGGTATTGGAAGAACCTGTTGAGAGGGAGTGAACATAAGGGAAATAAACATACAGAGTAAGAGTAAGTCAGGAAGATGGGTAGAGAAACAAGGAGCAAAAACAAGAGAGATTCAGTTTGAAGGACTTTTGAGAGTGCATAAAAAGGAGAGCTTTTCCTTTTGGCACACTGACTGAAGAGAAAGGTCAGTAGGGTGTTGTCTCTGTCTCTCTACAAGCTAGCAGGCTTTCACACCAGTATCTGACCTCTGAATTTTTATTGGCAAAATAGAATATTTGAGATGTTGTTTTAAAAACAACATTTGGTGCTCCAACATGTGCCATGATGAGACAGATAGGAAATCACACCAGCTATGGATAAACTAAGAAGTCCCAGGTAAGTCACCTGGGAAGTCCTTTAGGAGTTAAGGATGGGAAACATAATATATGGCATTAGGGATCTGTATAGTGCTACTTTATATTGCTTGGAAATAGAAACAGAAATAGCCTTTAGAAAAGGCTCAATGACATAATTGAAATTGGCTCAATATTGATGGCTGTTATCATTTTGGGTAATTCATATTTTATCTTTAATAACCACAGTGGCTTTCTGTATCCTCTCAAGAAAAACAATCAAAAAAGCTTTAGAGATATAGGAAAAAGAAAATATGAAAAGTGAATTGTTAAGATACATGCCTTAAAAAGACAAATGAAAATTAAAAAAAAAAAAAAAAAAATACACAGGCACAGTTGCAGGTACTTAGATAAGAACGTACCAGGCTACCACATCACAAAACGTAAGTGGTAATTCAAGGTTGTTAAAATACTGACTTTAGCTTATCCAGTTATGGTACAAGATCTACCAGCAGATGACAAACATCCTCAAAGTTTTGGAGAAATTAAATGGAATATTATGGAAATACTAGATTTGAGGTGACTTAAGGAAGTGATTATTTCGTATGGTTTACATTCGCTCTATGTGAAGCAGATATTTAATTCATGGGTAACTCAGAACAGAATTGTTATTTCGGAAAGAGGAAGCTAGGGACATAGAACAGTGACATCTGTCTAGAGGTTTTAATATTTCCCAGGATCAGTTGCTAGGTGAAGGTCAATATACTGAGTTACAAAGGCAGCCATGTCATTTAGGGGATTTAAATGCTTGGGACAAGACTGAAGAGTCAGGAAAGAAGTCTGAATTAATTGCTGTAATTCTGCAATGCCCCCAAAATGCCTTCGCTGAGTTTTTCCAAAATTGATTTTAGTTATAATTGTAATAGTTTCAAATTCAGAAATCAGAAAAGTACTAATCGCATCTTTGGCATTTGAAAATGCTAATTTAGAATGCAAAAAGGTGATTAGACACTAAAGGACAAATAACTGCCAATAGATACACGGATTAGAAGGATGGCTCATATTGGATATCACTTTAATGATTCTACTTTGATAAGAGAGATGATTTTTAAAAGTTTTAAGCAAAATCAAAATTTGAAATGGTTTAATTATGGTAAGCAAGGCCATTCAAAAAGGAGTTCTGGGCATATCCACGTCCCAGATCATTTTTGGGGGGGAACAAAGAACTGGTTGGAAAGGTGAATGTTTCAAATGGTACCCCATATGGGGCATGGAATCCAAACTTAGAACCAGGCTTAGAGCCTGAAAAATTCTAGGGGGAAGGTACAAACAAGCACCCCTTAGAAAGAGCCCAGGTTCTTGATAGACATGGAGAACTAAATCTAAGTGCATTCCAGAGGCATGACTCCCTTAAGAGAAACCAGTGTCAAAGTCAGCAGAGCATTTCAGCCAGAGACTGCACTGAGATCTTGTTCAGACAGAAGTCTGAAGGACAGGCTGCTGCTTCGTCCAAGCACATAAAGATTCCAGTGAAATGTTGAAAAGTGCCAGAGAAGGCTAGATGCACCACATTTGCTAAGCTGGAAAAGACTGCAACCACTCAAAGTCATGCTGAGCGGGACCAACCCTAGGGGGTTGGAGCCAGGAGCCAGCAGCCTGCATAACATGATAACTGAGTGGCAACGAGATGCCAAATATAGATATATGAAAAAGGCGGAAAAAGCTGAAAAGTCAACAGACTTGGGAAATACCTGAAAAATCCTTAAAGAGGGAGTTAGAGATTAAAAAGGAAAATATTTTCTATGTTAAAATAATGGACAAAACAATAATGGTGGGTAATAGAATTCTATAATTTTGGTCTGATTACCAGTATGCAAATAATTATATGTTAGGTAATGACTGTAGATGGATATATCCTTTTCTAAAAACGTCAGAATTAAAAAGAAACAGACAAGGTGAGGACTGAGAGATGCAATGCTAGGTTATAAACAATTGAACAGAATTTAGAGGATTATTTAAGTTAGCTTAAAAAAAAACTTTAAAGGAATCTAATCTGGAACCTACAGGTACAGCAGATTGCCACACACACTCTAGTAGAGTCTGTATGACATGAAGCTCTTATGCTTCGTTTCTATCCAGAACAGAGGCCTGTGCCTGGAATGGCTTGGCCTCCTGGAGGGCCCTGCAGTCTCCCTACAAATAGATGATGACCAGGGTCTATGCTTGCGGTGGAGGTGACTTCTGTGTTCTAGCCTTGGTGATCTTGGCAACTTTAAGCCTGTCAACAATATCTGATTTTAAGAATTTAGCAGTGTGGGAAGATGGTCATGTACCTTTAGATGTCTCAGGAACTGAAAGTTCAGAGACAGGAAACGTCTCACACCATCTTGATCCTGATAAACTCAACGGCTGCGATAAATTCAACTGCTGCACCCATTAGTTTCCCGCAAATAGGAGAGAAACTAATTGCAGCTACTAGGAACATGACTGTTCCAGAAAAGCCTTACCCTCCTTTTGGAAAAGTTTTGTTTAGCATGATTCAGAATAGTAGTGACTCTTTTAGAAAGATCATGGATAAGTTCCAACAAGTGGAACAAACTTATCAAGAGTTAACTATGGTTATAAAAGTTTCCATATTATTCTCAGGGGCCATAAATATAGAGTTTAAACTTTATTAAAACAAAGGTAAATGTTGAATGCATATCTGGTGCCCCCAAGTCTGGCAGTATAACTGCAGTTTTCTAAACTATTGTCTGCAGCTGAGAATTGTTACCTAGACTGTACGTTCAGCTTTCCTCCTTGCAAGGGACATTGGTGGGGTGATGAATAAGAGCTGGATGACTGCCAATTATGATGTACCTGTTCTAACTGCTTAAATCTATGCCAAAAAGTAAAGCTTTTCACAGCAGCACACACCTCGAGTTTGTGTCTGTCACGCCGAATCCGTTCTCTACCTGAAATCCAAGCCTTGGTCCCTCTGCTAACACACTCCCCTGGGTGGTCTGCTACAGCAGACAAAGATAGCTCCAGAAGAAAAAAATGCACAAAGGCTTGGAAAATTAAAATGATAGCCCAGAGAAATGAAATATTCCAAGTTGTGGATTGTGATTCTACTTAATGATGCTACCTTAGAACAATGTAATAAAATAAATTGTATGTTTCATTTTACACAATTTGAGAATTAAACTATGTACATATGTTAAAGCAGCATACACTTGATTCATACTTAGGATTTCAATAAGATTTTGCTTAAGGTTATAAAAAAGTTGATTGTGAGATGACATGTTTATTAGAAGTGATGGGTTTCTTAGAGATGCATTTATAGATTGAAGCTGATATAACGTCAACATAAATATAAATTAAAATATGTCAAGATTTTAGAAACTATGGCATCAAAAATGTTGCAGGTATACTGTACAATTCAATGAGTCAAGCAGTTATGGTGAGATCTAACAGGGCTTTAAAGAAAATACTCATAGAATACAAAGGGATAGAGAATCTCCCAAAGATAGTTTAAATAGTGCTTCATTAGCTTTAAATTTTTGGAATGCTAATGAACATACAAAATAACAGCTGCTGAAAAACATTGGATTATGCAAAAATCTGCTTAACTAATTTTCCTGTTTCTTTTTATAGGAATTATTTAATTCCTAGCCCAGAGTTTCAAACCAGACTTTGGTTATAGAGTTCCCAAATGAAAGACAGACTCAAAATCTTTATATTTTTAATAACCTGTAATAAACACAAGAGTTGGGCATATACCTAACCTTCATGTTATTAGAATCTATATACTTATCAATAACTACAAATTATTACTTATTACTTATTATGTTTCATATGGGTGACTCTTAATTCTAGCTGTCTAACCCACAAGGCTCAGCTAACCAATGGTGGCATCTCCTTGTATAATTCTTCTTCTCCTCCTTCTTCTGACACCTAGTCAAAACAGCTGAAACTCCGTCTATGTTTCTTATGCCCAGCTATTGGCTGTTGGAATCTTTATTCACCAATAAGAAATAACTTAAGGGGCTATTATCATTATCATGGGGGCTATGTACAGACTCTAGGTCTGGGGCCCACACTTAGCATTACAACAGACAAACCCTCAACAATCCTCTCTTTTGGTTCAAAAAAGCTTTCTTTTCTGTCTGATATAATTGGAATGCAATTAGAATAATTATGCAAATTATATATTTTATATATAATATTATATATACTTATAACATCTATCATATTGGGCAAATTAGATAAATTATTTTATCATCTATCCTAACTTAATAAGTTACAATTCTGTACCTAAATCATGTTTGCTTTCAACTTGTATTACCATCTGAAAACCATCCTTTTAAATCTAGAATACTTTCTTTAATGCTAAACAAATTAAGTTCTATTGTGAGACTATTATTAGTCTTCAACACTATGACATATTTGAAAAAGAATATGTATTTGAGTATGCAGGGATATAGCTTGCAAAATAAAACAATTTGCAGAGATAGCTGACTATATACCCCACTATTCCTTATAATGTTGTAGAATCAATCTTCAGCCTTCTCACCTACAACATCTGGCAGACCTTAAGTGAAGCAAGAATTATGAATGATTACCTTACCCTGTCTTGGCAGAGCTTAGACGTCGACTATTCTGGGTCCATTTGTCCTTTTTTGAAAGCATTCTGTCTGCAGATGATGTTAGGGCATTTCTCATCCATTAGCTTGCTTGCTGCAAATGAAGTAACTCCACATGGAGGTATTGATGCCCTATATCTTCTTTGAAGTAGAATGGGGGGAATGTCAGGAGTAGATCTGTCTCATAATCAAAAGATCTTCTAATGAAATTATTGAAATGCCATATTCTGTGGCTCTCTGATGCTTTTGAAGACCATTCATCTATTTATAAAATAACTGAACTGTTAAATATTGGTTATTTTTAGCTATTTACTATATGCATGTCCTCGAAAACATTTTATTGTAATTAATTAAATTAGAATCTAATCGGGTCATGAGTTTGACTATCTGACTCTTAACTTCCATTACTTAATTATTCTAAACAGTTCATAATAGCAGCTATCAAAAGACTGGGTCTAAGCCCGTCTTTTCTTAAATGAGTTGCATGGATACAATGCCAATTTAAGAGTAACAAAATTAATTTTAAATTTCATATCAATTTATAAAGATTCATACCAGTAAAACTTAAACCTATATCAATATACAAATTCTATACCAATGTAAGAAAATATAACTTCAATACTGCCTCAAAATAAAAAGATTCAACCAATGTAAGATTCTGACAATTAAATGCTTTACAAGTAAATTTAATACCTCCCTATTTTTCTATTTTTCTACACTATTACTATATCCCCCTTTTTTCTTTTTAACACCTTCCTGTTACCTGAAAAGAAAGATAGAAAAGAAGGAAGAAAAGATATAGATCTCTGAGTCTAAGCTCTCTATTGAGTTTCCTCCCTTTACAAAACCGTAATTATTTGTAAATTGCCCCTTAAATGGACAACATATCTGTAATTTATAAAGACCCCCAACTTAAGGGATTGAGACCATGGTTTTTTACAATTGCTTCCTGCTGAATTAGGACAAAAAATTCCCTTTTGGGGGACAAGAAAATTAGAAAAATTGGTTAGTCTTAAGAAAGCAAGCTATAGCGTTTATTGTCCGGTCTCTGTATGCTGAGAAAGTTCAGGGCTGAACTGAAATCCTGACTGGAACTATGAAACTGAGCTCACTGGGTATCAGTAGCCATTCCTGAAGATCTTCTGAAAGCAAGTCACTCAAAACAGCATCAGTTGAGGCAGGATCTGACCGGGAATTGGAACAGCAGATTGTTTTAGCATCCTGGGGGTGAATCTGTCAGAGCAGCATTCTTGATAATATATGAGTTCTCTGTAATACATGAAACTTACAATCAATATTTTGTTCTAGGAAGATATTTCTATGGATTGCAAAAGGTACACAGAGCAGTTAAAGATGAAGTTTTGCTCATTGTTTGAGCAGGTGAAAGGCAACTGTCTTTTTTTCTTTTTTATGGAATTAGTTTAATCAGTTCCAAATTTTAGTGATTCTTCATTCATGCCATGTGAAGGATGCAATGATGAATTTTGGGGAGTGTGTAGCTAAAATGACTTATAGGCTATGTACAGCTGAAGTTTAGGCTAGAGACACTTTCATGTCTCTGTCAGTTTTAGGGCTGTTCCCATGTAGACAGATCAGCAAATCATGTTGCCTGTCCTGTTTGATCTTCTTGACTTTTTCTTTTCTGAGTGCAGCCAAGATATTCCAGGGGGAGAGGTCTTCCTCTGTCATATCTGATCCATATTACATTGGAAGGAGTTCAGAGACTCTTTTCTTTCCAGTTAAAACAAATACAGATCCTCTCTCCCAAAAGATTAGGTCTGTGGTCAAGCAAACTGAAGTCATCAAAAGTATAAATTGATTCAATTCAGCAACCTCTATTTTATTTAGGCTTGTTCTTCTTCAACCTTTCTCACAGAGCATTTGTAAAACCATTAGAACCATGGACTTATAACCATCTTTATTTTAATAATTAAACAATTTAAAACAATTAAAACACTTTTTATTAATTATTGAGATAGGGTTTCTCTTCTCTATGTAGCCTGAGCTGGACCAAGATTTGCTTACAGACTATGTTTTTTTCAGACTATAAACTTGTGTCTCTTACACATTGAGATCAACAGCCTGGGTGTATTTGTTTATTCATGCATCCTTACCAACATTTAAAGCAATTTCCATTTATTTCTCTTTTCCAACCTTAAAGACAGTTAAAGCAGTTTTCATTCGTTTTTCCTTCTATGGAGATTAATATGGGATAAATACACTTATTTCCTTCTCTATATATAAATTAAATTAATATTCTTTCCTATATATTTGACTTTAATTAAATTTTCTTCTATTTACTGTATTAATAAGGCCAACATGTGTCATATGCTAAGCTAAGCAGCCCCAGTCTTCCTGTGGAGCTCATGTTCAAAGAACGCAGATACTTACTATAACATTGACATCTTAAATTTCTATTTATTCTCTATTTTTTTTGATTGCTGAAGTCTGAACATTCCTCATAGTGTGATGTCTGGGTCAGCCTTGGGGGTACAGCTGTGTCGTAGCTTATGCCATGGACCCCAAATTATGTGTGTCAATTTAGCACATATTTTGTCCTAGTCCTGAACTCGATCAGTTTAGGGAAAAAAACCACAAGGTTCTGCTAAGAAAAATCAAATATCACACCTCCTAATCCTAAAGGGACAGCATGTATTTTCCATTCCAGAATCTTGAATTAATCTTTTTAAAGTGAGTTTTTACCAGATGTTGAGGTTACCACATGTTGTAGAAAATATTTAATTCCCTGCCCAGGGTTTCTATCCTACCTTTCATTATTGAGTACCTGAATGAAAGACACCCTCACAGGCTTAATATTTTTTAATAATCCTTGATCAGCACAAGAGCTGTGCAGATACTTATCCTCCATGTTGGTTTTTTTTGGGGGGGGGTTTGTTTTTTATTTTTACTCAAGTACAGTATTTATTCTTCTGCTGCTAACAAAACAATGTTTTTCACCTAAGTACTTGTTAGATGACCTGCAGCTAAATATAAAGAAATAGACTCTCTTTGTTTATAAATCTATGGGAAATTTTGGACCACCAGTTTTTCAGGATACACTTCAAGATAAATAGCCTGCAAAATTCTAGAAGTAATTGGGGTCTTTAATGAAGCAATTAATATGTTAGGCTTTATTTATTTATTTATTTATTTATTTATTTATTTATTTATTTATTTATTTTGAGTTAGAGAAGCCATTTAGATGTCAACCCTGGAAACCCGCTTTGCATGTTAAGAGCTGGAAATACCCCTGGGGTTTTGAAGGATCAGCCTTGCTCTCTGCTTTTATCAAGATTCTGAGGGACAAATTATGATCCCTTAAACTAAAAGGAACAGAATGGGATTGCCAAGGAGATATCAACACTTATCTTTTAAAATTATCTTTAATTGATTTTTACAGTTCCGTTGTTATTCACCTCCTGGTTCACCCTCCGACATTTCCTCATCCCATTCGTCCTCCCATGTCTCCAAGAGGACGTCCCCACCAACCAACTCCCAACCACCGATCTCCGCACACCCCACAACCCCTCCCCACCACTCCTCCACAGTCTTCACCCACCACCCCACACATCCCACACACCCCACCATGCCTCCCCGTTTCCTGAGGCGTCAAATCTCTTGAGGATTAGGTGCATCTTCAATCACTGAGGCCAGAGCAGGCAGTCCTCAGTTGTATATATGTCAAGGGCTTCCAGCTAGCTAGTATATGCTGCCTGGTTGATAGCTCAGTGAGAAAGTTTGGAAGTTCAGGTTAGGTGAGACTGCTGGTCTTCTTATGGGATCATCTTCCCCCTCAACTTCTTCCAGCCTTACCTTAATTTAACCAGAGAGGTCTCTGACTTCAGTCTGTTGGTTGGGTGTAAGTATCTGCATCTGTCTCAGTCAGCTGCTTGTTGGGCCTCTCAGAGAGCAGCCATGCTAAACTCTTGTCTGTAAGTGCACCATATCATCAGTAATAATGTCAGGCTAGGAGCATCCCCTTGAGATAGCTCCCAAGTTGGGCTGGTCACGAAACAGCCTTTCCCTCAGTCTCTTCCTCAGGTTTTTCCTTGTAGTTCTTTGAGACAGGAATAATCCTGGGTCCCAGTTTTTGACTGTTTGATGGCAACTTCATCCTTCCACTTGATGGCTTGCCTTTCTACTAGAGGTGGACTCTACAAGTTCCCTCTCCCCATTGTTGGGCATTTCATATAAGGTCCTGTCCTTTGAGTCCTGAGAGTTTCTTACCTCCCAGGTCTCCTGTAAATTCTAGAAGGTCCACCCACCTCCCACCTGCTGAGGCTGCATATGTCCATTCATTCTGCTGGCCTCAGGGCTTCACTCCTGTTTCCTGCCCCAATATTGATCATGTTCCCCTTTTCCCCTTCCTTACCCCTCTCTCACCCAGCCTTCTTCCTTCTTCTGACACTCCCCCATTATTGTTTTCTTCTCCCTCCCATGTGAGATTGAAGCCTTCATGTGGGCCCGTAGGATTGTTAACATTCTTGACTTCTGTGGATTGTATCATAGCTATTCTGTACATTTTTGGCTAATATCAATTTATTAGTGAATACATACCATGTATGTCCTTTTGGACTTAGTTACCTCACTCTGGATGATATTTTCTAGTTCCATCCATTGGCCTGCAAAACTCAGGATGTCTTTACTCTTAATATCTGAATAGTATTCTATTATGTAAATGAACCATATTTTCTGTATCCTTCCTTCTGTTGTGGGACATCTGAGTTGTTTCCAGCTTCTGACTTTCAAAGATAAAGTCACTAAGAACACAGTGAATCACATGCCCTTGAGGCATGCTAGGGCATCTTTTGGGTATATGCCCAAGAGTGTTGTAGCTGGGTCTTCAGGTACAACTTTCTGAGGAACTTCCAGATTGATTCCAAGAGTGGTTATACCAGTGTACAATCCCACCAGCAATGAAGGAGTGTTCTTTCTTCCCACATTCTCACTAACATATGCTGTCACCTAAGTTTTTGATTTAATCATTCTGATTAAGGTGGAATCTCAGGGTCATTGTCATTTTGATTTGCATTTCCCTGATCATGAAGGACTTTGAACATTTATGTGCTTCTTGGCCATTTGAAATTCCTTTGTTGTGAATTCTCTGTTTAGTTCTATACTCCATTTTCTGATTAGTTTGTTTGGTGTTGGGGGTTTAGCTTCTTGAGTTCTTTATATTTTTGATATTAGCCCTTTCTCTGATGTGGGGTTAGTGAAGTTTTTCTCAATTTGTGGTTGCTGATTTGCCTACTGACTATGTCCTTTGCCTTTGAGTTTCATGAGGTCCCTCTTATCAAATCTTATTGTTCTAGTTGGAATTTTGAGTGTTATATTGAATAGATAAGGCAATGGTAGCTATCCTTGTCTTGTCCCTGGTTTTAGTAAGATTGATTCAAGTATATCTCCATTTAATTTGATAATGGCTTTAGGTTTGTAGTAAATGGCTTTTATTATGTTTAGGTATGGGCCTTGAATATCTGATCTCTTCAATACTTCTAATATTAAGGGTGTTGTATTTTGTCAAATGCTTTTTCAGCATCTAAGAAAATGATCATGTCTTCGTTTTTCTTTGAGTTGATTTACATAGTGGATTACATTAATAGTTTTTTTGTAATTGGATGACCTTGCATTCCTGGGATGAAGCCTAGCTGATTGTGGTGAATGATGGTTTTGATGTGTTCTTAAATTCAGTTTGTTAAAATTATATTGAGTATTTTGCATCATTATTCTTAAGTGAAATTATCTTTGTTGGGTCTTTCTGCTGTTTATTTTCCTTAGTAATTGCATCTTCATAGAGAGAATTAGGTAGTGTTCACTCTGCCTCTGTTTTATGGAATCCTTTGAGGAGCTTTGGTATTAGCTCTTTTTTAAAGTTCTAGTAGACTTCTGCACTAAGCCATCTGGCCTTGGGCTTTTTTTTTGGTTGGCAAGTTTTTAATGACTTCTAATTTTTAGGGGTTATGAGCCTGTTTAGATGGTTTACCTGCTCTTGATTTAACTTTGATATATGATATCTGTTTAGAAAATCATGCATTTTATCTAGATTTTCCATTTTGTTGAGTATAGGTTTTTGTAGTAGATTTTGATGATTTTTTAATTTCCTCCGTTTCTGTTTTGTCTCCTTTTTCATTTCTGATTTTGTTAATTTGGATACTATGTATCTTTTAGTTAAGTTTGACTAGGAGTTTTACAATCTTGCTGATTTTTCTAAAAGAATCAGCTTTTGGTTTTATTGATTCTTTGTATTGTTCCCTTTGTTTCTATTTGGTTGATTATAGCCCTAAGTTTGACCATTTCTTGCCTTCTACTACTCTTTGATGTATTTGCTTAATTTTGTTCTAGGGCTTTCAAGCGTGCTGTAAGTTGCTAATGTAGGATCTCTCCAATTTATTTACCGGGAGACTTAGTGCTATGTATTTTTTCTCTTAGCACTGTTTTCATTTTGTTCCATGTATTTGGATACACTGTATCATTATTTTCATTGAATTCCTCAAAGTCTTTTATTTCTTTCTTTATTTCTTCCCTAGGTTATCATTGAGTAGAGAGTTGATGAATTTCTATGAGTATGGGGGTTTTATGTTGTTTTTGTTCTTATTGAAGTCAAGTTTTAGTCTGTGGTGATCGGATTTAATGCATAGGATTCCTTGGATCTTCTTGTATAAATTGAGGCTTATTTTGTGAACAATTATATGGTCAGTTTTTTGAGAAGGTACCATGAGGTACTGAGAAGAATGCGTATTCATTTGGTTTTTTTTGGGTGAAATATTATGTAGATACATGTTAAATCTATTTGGTTCATAATCTCTATTACTTTCTGTGTGTCCATTGGTGAGAGTGGAGTGTCAAAGTCTTCCAAAATTATTGTGTGGGCTACAATGTGTTTTGAATTTCTTGGGTGACTGTGTATGCCCTTGCATTTTGCTGTTCAAAATTGAGACTTCCTTTTGGTGGATTTGTTCTTTGATAAATATGAAGTTTCCTTACCCATCTCGCCTGATAACTTTGGGTTGAAAGTATTTTATTGTATATTAGGATGCAAACTCCAGCTGGTTTCTTGGGACCATTTCATTTGAAGACTTTTCCAGTCTTTTATTCTGAGGCAGTATCTGCCTATGTTAATGATGTTTGTTTCTTGTATGCAGCAAAATGCTGGATATTACTTGTGTATCCAGTCTGTTAGCTTATGTAATTTTATTGAAGAGTTGAGTCAGTTGATATTGAGAGGTATTAAGGACAGATGATTGTAAGCTTCTGGTTTGTTTGTTGTTATAGTGGCATTATGTATATAGAATTCTTTATGAGATTTTGCTGTGAGATGATTAATATCTTGTTTTTAATTTGGTTTAAGTGCTCTCCTTGTATTGGAGTTTTTCTTCTAGAATTCTCTGTAGGGCTGGATGAGTAGATAGATACTGTTTAAATTTGTTTTATGATGGAATATTTTGGTTTCTCCATATGTGATCATCGAGAGTTTTGTAGGGTATAGTGACCTATGCTGGCATTTATGTTATCTTAAGATCTACATGACCTTTGTTCAAGCTCTTCTGGTTTTTAGGGTCTATGGTGAGATGTCTGGTGTAATTCTGATTGGTCTGTCTTCACATGTTATTTGACCTTTTTCCCTTAAAGCTTTTAATATTCTTTCTTTCTTTGTGCATTTAGTGTTTTGATTATAAAGTGATAAGAGGATTTTCTTTTTTAGTACAATCAATTTGGTTTTCTATAGGCTTTTTGTACATTTATGTCCATCTCTAACTTTTGGTTGGAAAAGTTTTCTTCTTTGATTTGCGGAAGATGTTTTTGGGTCTTATGAGCTGAGAATCTTTGCACTCTTCTATTCATATTCTGTTCTATTCTTCTTTTTTGTGATAAAAATCCCATAATTTATTTTAGTTTTCAAACTAATTGCCTGTATAGAAATATATGGAAATAAAGATTAACTTGACAGAGTACTGTTATCCTTCCACTATTTGAATATTTTTCATTTGTCTCTTACTTTTCCTGGATTTTTTTAAATTTACATTTCAAATGTTATACCCTATTCTGGTTTTCCCTCTGGTAACTCCCTATCCCATTACCTCTCCCCCTTCTTCTACCAGAGTGCTCCCCCACCCATCCACCAACTCCCCGGCAGCAGGGACGTACATCTCTTTATTACATAAGCATGAACCATTTTGGTTTCTTCTACAATATGGTGGCTCAAATATTAATTACCTTAAAGCAAAATTATTATGTCCTTTGCTTTCATCTTTATATAGCTTCAGCCATGTGTCTGTATATTACTTAAGTATTTCTTTTTATTAAAAAGTTAATTTACTTTATTATTTGATATTATAATACAATTACATCATTCCTCTTTCTGTTTTTCCCTCATAATGATCCTATATATTGTTGGGAGCAATGCCCTTAAACCCTTCATTATTGATGTTAATAGTATAGTTAGAGTTAAGTATGACTGGGTTCATGGAAAATCCCCAGCCAGCTGCAGAAGACTAATACAAATGTGGTGGTCAGGATGAATAATGATATGATAAAGTTGTGACCTTGCTGAGAAATACATTTGACGTCATGATGGCCAATGTGATGACATGTAACCTTTCTGAGAAACCAACATCCTGCTGACAAATGATATGACAAACCTGTAACCTTTCTGAGAAACCAACATCCTGTTGACATCAGCTGACCACACAAATACTGTGTCCTTGGCCTGGGTAAATGTTTCACACTTCCGTGCTCCCTCTGTTACCCCTGTTATGGTATAAATTCAGCCTTGGGAAAAAATAAAATTGTCATCTTGATCAGGCTCTTGTCTTGACATTCTTCTTTGCATCTCTTGTCCCCCATTCTCTTCCAGGTACCCTCTGCACCCTTGTTGACTATCCTGCAGGACGAGACAACTGGAGCCCAACATGTGGCTGTTTGGTGGTCTTCTGGTGGAGAACATTGTCCCCATGAACAGACAGGCCTGTCTTCCTTCTTTGTCAGAGTCTTTGCTCCCCCCTCGGAGCCTTTGCTCCCTCACTACTGGCTACTGTGGACCTCCTTCGCTTCATTCAGCTGCTTGGTGTGTTTCTCCCAGGATGACACATATCTCAGTGGTGAGTGATGGGACAAGTATTCTACAGTCACCTTTTGTGACAGGACTCAGGTAATCATTCAGTTAAGAAAAAAGATTTAAAAAAATTCTTAGACTTTGTGGGAAATATTTGTCCATAGTTCCCCCAGGAGGGAACAATTGATGCAAAAAGATAGCGCAGAGTTAGTGATTGTTTTAAAGACTATTATGAAACTTTGGCCCTGAAAAAATTCCAGTCGCTGCCTTCAGTTACTGGTCTCTTATTAATGATATCCTTAGGACTATCCCCGCAGCAGCCAGTTCCTGCCCCTGAGGTCAAAATGCCTTAGGTTAGGGGGCAGGGGAGCCCTAAAGTAGTTTCAGAAAGAGTCTGCAGCAGATTGAGAGGAACTTTGTTTTGCCAGTCAAAAATCAGAACAGGCT
The DNA here is from genome assembly GCF_011064425.1 of Rattus rattus. Classification (NCBI taxonomy): domain Eukaryota; kingdom Metazoa; phylum Chordata; class Mammalia; order Rodentia; family Muridae; genus Rattus; species Rattus rattus. The sequence goes on from NC_046157.1 coordinate 125,007,073, forward strand.
TTGGCTGTGTTTACCCTAGGATGATAAGAGGAGAAAGTCTTGGCATGGGCTCTTCAGCCTACTCCAACTGGAGGCTGTGGCCAAGGTCAGGATCAATGTTTTCTTTTCCTTGGACCTTTAATCCAGTGAGACAGCTTGGTAAAGGACTGCTACTGAAGTCCTGGAATTCAGAGGCACGTGGAGGGCTGTAGTTCTATTACAGGTCAGTACTCCAGTGTTAGCAATCTCTTTATTGGATGCATGAGTCAGGAAGCCCAGCTCAACTGTGACTCCTGCCTCAGGAATGACAGCAGAAAGAGTCCTTATAACCAATATCTTTGACTATAACTTGCTCTCTGATACCCGAGGCTTCAATCGGATCACACCTCCCTTCTCCTGGTCGAGCCTACCTTCAATACTCAGATGCTATTTTCTCCTAGTCTCTTGACTCAAGATTGCCAGACCTGTCTGACAGCCTGGAAAGAAACTTCCCCCCTAAATCTGGTTTTTATTCCATGCTCACCAAGGTGCTCCAGGGATCAGACGAGCCATACAATTCTTTTGTCATTCAATTTTTAAAATTTCACATCTCTCCAAAATGGAACAGTGTTTTAAGTATATCTGACCAATTTAATTTTGACGCATAGTGTCTTTAAGAGTCAGAGGTTAATCAAAAAGAACAATTGTCTGGCCCCTCTTTTACAAAAACCATACATGCTAACAAGTGTACTTATTTCTGATTGGCTTTTTACCTTTAATTTACCAACATTGAGCAATCACTATGAATTCTGGTTTGTGAGAGAAAGGCAGTGCTTGGATATTTCCTGTGACTTGTAATGTGGTTAAAAAAAGCATGAAACAGGTCAGAGAAGGCTTAGAAAAGAGAAAATGAGAAAGAGAAAAAGCTGAGAGCTGGTATCAAAATTGGTTCTCCACCTCCCCTTGGTTGTCCACCCTGCTTCCCTCCCTGTTGGGCCCCCTAGTAGGTCTTCTTTTGTTTATATCTTTTGGCCCTTGGGCATTAAATCATTTAACCAGCTTTATTAAACAACAGGTAGATAATATAGCAGCAAAACCTATTCAGGTACACTAACATAGGCTAGCTATGGAGGATGCTTTTGGTGAGGGCCAAGCTCACCTATACATCTCCTCCCATCCCAGGCAAGGACATTTTTGTCCTTGAACCAAATGAGGCCAACATTCTTTTCTGCCTGCTGTCCTGATGCCTTTGCTGAAACATTAACAAATCATCACCCCTGTGTGCTGAGGTGGACAGTCAATGAGAGGTAAAAGAGTGATAAATTCACGAATAAAGGGCCTAAGACAGGAGGGCCACCATTAGCTGCTGCCTTATCCCATGATGGACCCTGGCCACAAGATTCTCTTGGCCATGTGACAAATATCCCTCCAACATAAGACAGACACAGTTCCCAAGGGGCTCATTCCAGGACAGCATGGCCATTTGGTCACCTTTTCATTTGACTATAAGGAAGGGGGTGATGTTGGGAGCGATGCCGCTAAAACCCTCCATTATTGATGTTAATAGTATAGTTAGAGGTAAGTATGGCTGGGTTCATGGAAAATACCCCAGCCAACTGCAGAAGTCTAATACAAATGTGGTGGTCAGGATGAATAATGATCTGATAAAGTTGTGACCTTGCTGAAAAATACATCTGACATCAAGATGCCCAATGTGATGACCTGTAACCTTTCTGAGAAACCATCATCCTATTGACATCAGCTGACCACACAAACACTGTGTCCTTGGCCTGGGTAAATGTTTCACACTTCCTCCCTCCCTCTGTTATCCTTGTTATGGTATAAATTCAACCTTAGGAAAAAATAAAATTGTCGCCTTGATCAAGCTCTTGTCTTGGCATTCTTCTTTGCATCTCTTGTCCCCCATTCTCTTCCAGGTACCCTCTGCACCCTCGTCTGCACTCTCGTCATCCTGAAAGACAGACAAGACAATATACCACTCATTACTCTCTTTTAAATTCATGGCTTCTTTCCCCCATAAATTGTGCTTTTTTACACACACACACACACACACACACACACACACACACACACACACAGACACATTCACACACTTCATACTTCATGTATTCTGAAATATATAAGTGACATTTTCTCATTCTGTTTAATGTTACTTTTATGCTTGTTTTCAGGGCTGATCATTTGGTCTACTTTTCCTGCTTTTCCTTATGAAAAGCTATGTCTCCTGCTTTCAACATTCTTTAGCAGCGTGTAGTTCATTGTATAGCACGGAGGTCTCTTGGACTTCTTCCCCATGCACACGAACATGTCTACTGTTATGATCCTTGTACATATGGTTGGACATTATTATTGCTTCATTTTTATGGGTTAAACTTCTGACATTCCAAGGAAACTGTGTTTCATAGGAAACTTTTTGATAATTTCTGTCTTTTACACTCTTTTCCTTTCCTCTTTTGACATTTTCACTGAGCCATAGTGCAGAAGTTGTATTGTAGCATCTATCAGTTGGAACTGGGCTCTCCTAAAATCTTCATTTTGATTGTTTCTGGTCTCTATCATTTGCAAAGAGTAGTTTTCTTATTGAGATATAAAGATTACACTTTTCTGGAGATATAATGACAACTACATTGATTGTAGTTAGGGATTATGATTTTAAATTGGTGGTTGCTGGTTATCCTCTAAAATCCATAAGTTCACTATCCCTAGGCTACTAGATAGGTTTCCAGTACTAAGCATGACCTTTGTCTTGATGGGTGTATCTTAAGTCTAACCATTAGGCTACTGCCAAGACTTACTCTGCCTACCCTGGAACTACATGCCCTTCCAATCACATGCATCCCCTCCACCCACTCGTATCCTACACAATCTTCTAACCTGGAAAATACCTACATGATCTTCCTTTCCAGACACCTGCTCACACCCACTGGATTTAGCTTTGGTCCTGCATCAAATTCCCTGGCCCAATCTGCCCAGCCCTGCATGACTATGCCTGAATTCTAGGATTTTTTTTTTATGTTGAAGGATGCTAGTTACAAGATTAAATGAAAAGTATTCCCATTTAAAAAATTAGCACTTTAAGAAACTTAACTGCATTTTTAAGAACTTATTTCTAAATATAATCACATTTCCCAAAGGACATACATACAATGTCTTTGAGAACAGAACATAGATTGTTCTCCTTAAATCTTTATCTAAACAGCTGCTCAAACTTTTAAAACAAGTCTCCTTGTTCCAGAATAAGGAACTATTTTCAACTTTCCTTCATATACTCACTCTGAAGCTTTGTTAATATTAAACAACGATGCTTTCATTTGTGATTGCATGTAGACAATCCTCATTTCCGAATCCTTCTGTGCTTGTACTGGATTTTCATCTCTGATGAATTAAAATCTCTGACTTGATATTTCTTCTTTGGACACTAGCAAGATTCTTTAATTTTAAATCTGATGAAAATAACTAAAAAACACCAACAAAGAAAATACCTGTTTGAAAGTATCTATTCTCTAATCAAGACACATTTGCACATAATAGCAAAGAAACGACACCCAGAAGAGGGGTAGTCTTCTTTTCATGACATTTTCAAAATGAAAAAAAAAAGAATTTTGAACTTCTAAAAGGCTACAACAGTTTTACAAAATGCATAGGATTCCAGGAGGAAACAAACTAGAAATTAGGGGTCACAAAGGACCTCAAAAAAGTCTGTTAAATATCCACATGTATTTGATTAAGCCTTCAAATAATTACAAATGATTATAAATTAGAGGACAAAGTAAACTAAGACTTGGGACACATCCAACAGAACCTGACATAATATTGATAATTTTCAAATGTCAATGTCTAATTTTTCTCAAGTGTAATATATGAAAAAATATATGAGACCACTCTAAGAACCAAAATTTACATCTATATTTATGAATAAAATTATACTTACAAAAAATGATTTCATGGTGCTGGAGAGAGAGTTCAGTAGACTTACTCTGCTGAGAGTTCAGTAGATAGAAGGTTTTGTTGTTCTTCCAGAGGACAAGTGTTCTATTTCCAGCACTTACATGTTTACTCACAATTGCCTTTAACTTCCAATTTCAAGGGATATGATACCCTCCTCTGGCCTTCCTTGGCATTAGAAATTCAAGTAACATAACATAAATAAAACATTTACAGACATAAAAATGGAAAAAATGAAAAAACATTAATTGGGGTTGAAGAGATGGCTCAGCCGTTAAAAACAAGGCTCACAATGAAAAATAAGTTGCTAGATAAAGTTCAGGATTACTATTATATGTGAATGGAATATAAAAGTTGACAAAGAGAGAAAAACTTAGATTATACTTGGATATTATAACTAATTTTCAAATAGGAATTTTAGCAATAATAGATATATAATAGCACTATTTAGGACAGTGAGAAAAATTGACTGGATAAATTTAACAACACCAAAAATCCTTGGATTTCAAAAAGTCTCAGAGAAGTACTCATTTTGGCACAAAACATTAATCCCAGCACTCAGGAGGCAGAAGGAGGTGGATTTCTGAGGCCAGCCTGAGCTACAGAGTTCCAGGACAGCCAGAGAATTCCTATCTTGAAAATAAAGGAATAAATGGAAGGAATGAAGGAAAGGAGGAAGGAAATAAAAAGGAGAGGAGAAAAGAAAGAAAGAAAGCAATCATGCATGACTTTTCTAGGAAGACTCAGGGCAAAAGACTAGCACTAACACTAGTCTTTTACAAGCACAAATACTATTAATGGTATTTGTTCTCATTAGATGAAAACACTCTGGATAATGATAAGGATGAAGTACAATATGCCAAAATACAAAGTTGAATTTTCTCAGAGGCTCGGTACTTACCTGGCCTAGGCTTACTATATGAAGCAGTGCATCCATGCTCTCTTCTGCTAGCTCTAAGTCTCAGACCTCCCTACACTTCCTCTGATCAGTTATGAGACATGGTTTACAACCGGAGTGGTATGACCTTGTCTGAGAAAACTCTCCTCTACTGACCCAATCCTTGAGAGCACTACTGAACATTGTGATATCCACTCACAGCAGAATTCAGTAATGATTTTGTTACACCAGTATATTATTTTCTAAGCAATTTTAAGTAGTAGGAACTTGTCATATGTTGTGGTTAGTTAATTCGATTTTTTTTCTTTACTTTTATTATTTTACAATCCAGTCACTTTCCCCTTCCTGGTCTGTCCTTTCACAGTTCCTCATCCCATTCTTCCTTCCTGTCTTGAAGAGAATGTATCCTCGCCTGCCAGCTCCCCCCCCCACTCCCTGGGGCCTCAAATCTCAAGGCCTTATATGTTTGTCCTGGATTTTCATCTATGTATTAAAATCTCTGCTGTAAATGGATCTGGGCCTTGTACAAGCTAGTGTATGTTGCCTGGTTGGTGGTTCGGTGTCTGAGAGATCTCAGGGGTCCAGGTTAGTTGAAACTACTTGTCTTTCTATGGGATAGCCCTCTTCAGCTTGTTCCTGCTTTTCCCTAACTCAACCACAGAGGTCCCTTTCTTCAATCCAAGGGTTTAGTGTAAGTATCTGCACCTGTCTCAGTCAGCTGTCTGTTGGGCCTTTCAGGGGACAGACATGCTATGCCCCTGTCTATAAGCACACCATAACACAATTAGTGTCAGGCCTTGAAGTCTCCCATTCAAATGGACTCCAAGGTGGGCAGTCACTGGACTACCTTTCTCTCAGTCTTTTCTCCATTTTTGTCCCTGCAGTTCTTTTAGACAGAAAAAATTCTTGATCAGAGTTTTTGACTGTGGGATGACAACCCTATCCCTCCATTTGATGTCCTGTCTTTCTATTGGAGGAGGACTCTACAAGTTCCCACTCTCCACTGTTGTACATTTCATGTAAAGTTCCTCCGTTTGATTCCTGAGAGTCTCTCACCTTCCGGGACTTCGGTACTTTCTAATAAGTCCCCCCACAAGTCACCTTTGAATTGGCAATCTTCATCGAGGAATTGCCTACATCAGATTATCCTGTGAACTAATTTTCTAGATTAATGAAGGATGTGGCAGCTTCCATACTATGGTGGACAATGTCACCCCTGAACAAATGGTCCTGAGATATAGAGGAAAACAAGATTAGAAATTGCTAGAAACAAAGCAAGAAGCTGTCTCAAAGAAGGAAGCTGTTTTCCCTCATGCCTCTTACATAGTCCTGCATGATAGGCCCTCATACTTCAGGCCCTCATAAGGCTTCTATTGATGGCAGAATATAACCTGTAAGTCAAATAAAGCCTTGCCTCCTTTTTACATGGTGTTCACCACAGCAGCAGAGATGTACCAGAGCATACTGACACCAAGGAAGTGGCATGTCGCTGTTGCTGTAATAGACCTGACTATATAGTTTTTATGTCTTTGACTGGTGGCAAGGAAGTTTCAAATTTTGTGTTGCCTTGATTGTGTTTGGCATAAGAAAATACGTAGCTTGTTTTTCTTTTTCAGACATCCATAGCTAAGAAGCTTTGAATATTTCAAATAAATTTTGAACTTATAAAATATTTGAACACATTTTAAGACAGTGATACATTTAAAGTTACACTGTTTTATATTGTGAAATTAACAAGAGATTTTGGGGACAAACAAGAAAGAAAAGGTTGTAGTTTAATAGTGATTTGTTGGTGGAAATTAATTTTGCTGATTAACTATTATCAGCCTTGACTTTCCTAGATTACAGAGTGCAACCTTTGGCCAAAATAAATCTTTTATGTCTCATTTTTTTATTACAGATATTTTATTACAGATTACAGAAGCAAACCCAGAGACTGTTGTCGTAAACTTTCCCCAGTGTTCTTTATTCTGATTGAGTGTTGAGGTTGACTTTGTATCATGGACATCCTATGATATTAGCTGGAGTTCTGACAGATTAATAGAGTTCCAGCATTGTACTTATAAAATATTATTTTTACATGTTTCTTTTGTTTATTTTGAACAGTGTTTTAATTAGATGTGTGATTCTTGAGTGCTTTTTTTGTTGTTGTTTTCTTGATGCAGTTTCTGAACTTTATTTCTACTAAATTTTGTTCATTAATTTTACAATAATATTTACATGACTTGAAAATGAGTTTCATTTTGACATACACATGACTCAATCATTTCATCAATTATTTATGAATGTATGTATCTATCAATGTGTCTTTGTAACTATGTTTCTACCTATCATCTATCTATCATCTATAGTCAATGATCTCATTTTTTTTGCTCTGCTTGGTCTCAAGCTAACTTGGACAATCTATCCTAATTTTCTGCTGCCCTTTCATTTTCTGGCTTTGCAAACTCTCTAAAACTGTCTTGATGAAAATTGCCTCTCAATTGCAAGAAGAGCTCAGCACTGACTGACTCTCCCTATGCTGTCCTCTTAAGTCACCAGTCTTTTCTGTGTGTTATCCTTAGAGTTTGGTGTATTCCATGTCTGATTTTGTCATATCTTTCTGTGACATGTCACCTAGTCTGCCCCTCATGAGATGTCACATTCAAACATGGCTGCTTCCTTTTTTAAACTAAACTTTCACTGTTTGGGACTTAAGGTGTATCCTAAGGGCATGTGTGTTTTCCAACAAGATCATACTTTACCTAATTCATACCTGCATTCCAGCTGGATCACATAGACATACAGTGTCTTTGGTTGTGATCCCTTGATAGAGCAGCCATGTTGTTAGATCACAATTTCTCTACTGGTTTATTCCTTGGTGTTTTGGTTTTACTAATGCCAAAAGTGGTTTTCTACTTCCATAGGAATCCTTTCTCAGTGTCTTCTTTTGGTTTTCCTTAATATATCTTTTTTTATTGGATATTTCATATATTTACATTTCAGATGTTATGCCATTTTCCCACTAACCCATACCCCTCACTTCCAATGAACACTTCTATGAAGATGCTCCCATTCCCAACTGAATGCCCTGGCATTCCTGAACATTGGGTTAACAATCCTTCAGAGAACCAAGGGCTTCTCCTACTATTGATGACAGACAATGACAACCTCTGTTACATAATGTGGCTGGAGCTGTGGGTCCCTCCATGTGTACTCTTTGGTTAGTGGTTTAGTCCCTGGGACCTCTGGAGTATCAGGTTGGTTGGTATTGCTTTTCTTCCTATAGGGATGCAAACCCCTTCAGTTCCTTGAGTCCTTTCTTTAACTGGTATATTGGGGAACCCATTCTCAGTCCAATGGTTGGCTGTTAGCATCTACCTCTGTATTTGTCAGGCTTCATTCTCAGTGAATGTCTTCCTGGTAGAAAATGAAAGTTACTGGGTTTTTTGGTTTTTTGTTTGTTTGTTTGTTTTTACTGGCTGGTTTGTTTAGTACATGGTTGAAAATCTTGATCTTGTTTAAAAACTCTTAGAACTTGAAAATTTACCCCTTCTTTGTCCTTTTGTCTTTTTTTCTGTGTTTCTAATATGGTTATTAATTTCACTAATACTTCCTCTTGATATAACTAATATGATAATGATATAGTTACCACAGGCACTGTTTCACATTTCTAGAAATTTTATTTGGATTTTAAAAAGATAGAAACATCTGCATAATATACTCAGTTCTATTATGCTTTTCTCTTTTATTGGATATTTTCCTTATTAACATTTCAAATGGTTTTCCCTTTCCAAGTTTCCACTCGAGTAATACCCTATGCGAATCCCCCTCCTCCTGCTTCTATGAGGGTGCCCACCCAAATCCCACCTCATCATGTTGGCATTCCCCTACACTGGGGCATTGAGCCTTCAGAGGACCAAGGAACTCTCCACCCATTGATGTCCAATAAGGCTATCCTCTGCAAGTCCCAGGGAGCTCTGGGGTGTCTGGATGGTTGATATTGTTGTTCTTCCTATGGTGTTACAAACCCTTTCATCTCCTTCAATTCTTTCTCTAACTCCTACATTGGGAAAAATGTTCTCAGTCCAATGGTTGGCTACGAGCATCTGTCTCTGTATTTGTCAGGTTCTAGTAGAGCCTCTCAGGTGACAGCTATATCAAGCTCCTATCAAGCATGGACTTCTTGGCTCTGCAGTACTGTCTTGTTGCTGACTGTATATGGGCTGGATCCCCACAAGGGCCAGTCTCTGTATAGCCTTTCCTTCAGTCTCTGCTCCACATTTTGTCTCTGCATTTCTTCCTGTGCTTATTTTATTGCACCTTCTAAGAGGGACTGGAGCATCCACACCTTTGTCTTCTTTCTTCTTAAGCTTCATCTGGTATTTAAATTGTATCTTGGGTATTCCAAGCTTTTGGGCTAATATCCACTTATCAGTTAGTACATACCATGTGCATTCTTTTGTAATTGGTTTACCTCACTCAGGATGATATTTTCTAATTCCATCCATTTGCCTAAGAATTTCATGAACTCATTTTTGTAATAACTGAGTAGTACTTCATTGTGTAGATGTACCACATTTCTGTATCCATTCTTCTACATGGCGACTGCCAGTTGAACCAGCACCATTTGTTGAAAATGCTTTATTCTACTGGGTGGTTTTAGCTCCCATGTTAAAGATCACGTGACCATAGTTATGTGGATTCATTTCTGAGTCTTCAATTCTATTCCATTGATCTACCCTCCTGTCTCTGTACCAATACCATACAATTTTTTATCAAGGTGGCTCTGTAATACAGCTTGAGGTCAGGAATGGTGATTCCCCCAGGAGTTCTTTTATTGTTGAAAATTCTTTTCACATTCTGGGTTTTTTTGTTATTCCAAATGAATTTGCAAATTGCTATTTCTAACTCTATGAAGAATTGAGTTGGAATTTTTATGGGGATTGCATTGAATATGTAGATGGCTTACAGCAAGGTGGCCATTTTTACTATGTTAATCCTGCCAATCCATGAGCATGAGAGATATTTTCATATTCTGAAACTTTGATTTCTTTTTTCAAAGACTTAAAGTTCTTGTCATACAGATCTTTCACTTACTTGGTGAAACACATGAATGCGTTTTTATAATATTTGTGACTATTGTGAAGAGTGTCATTTCCGCAATTTCTTTCTTAGCCTGCTTATCCTTTGAGTATAGGATGGCTATTTGTTTGACTTAATTTTATGTCCAGCCACTTTGGTAAAGTTGTTTATCAAGTTTAGGAGTTCACTTTTGGAATTTTGGGGGTAACTTAAGTACGTTATCATATATGCTAATATTCATATTTTGACTTCTTCCTTCCTAATTTGTATCCATTTGACCTCCTTTTGTTGTCTAATTGCTCTGACTAGGACTAATATTGTATTGAATAGGTAGGGAAAGAGTGAGCAGCCTTGTCTAGTCCCTGATGTTAGTGGGCTTGCTTCAAGTTTCCTCCATTTTGTTTGATGTTGGCTACTGTTTTAATGTATATTGCTTTTACTATGTTTAGATATGGGCCTCGAATTCGTGATCTTTCTAAGACTTTTAACATGAAGGAGTATTGAATTTCATCAAATGCTTTCTTAGCATCTAATGAGATGATCATGTAGTTTTTTCTTTGAGTTCGTTTACATAGTGGATTATGTTGATGGATTTCGATATATTGAACCATCCCTGCATCCCTAGGATGAAGCCTACTTGCTCATGATGGATGATCATTTGGATGTGTTCATGGATTTGGTTTGCAAGAATTTTGTTGAGTACTTTTGCATTGTTATTCATAAGGGAATTTGGTCTGAAGTTCTCTTTTTTTTTGTGGGTTTTTTTTTTTTTTTTTTTTTTTTGTGGTTTAGGTATAAGCATAATTGTGGCTTCAGAGAACAAATTGGGTAATGTTCCTTTGGTTTCTATTTTGTGACCTAGTTTGAAGAATATTGGTATTAGGTCTTCTTTAAAGGTCTGGTAGAATTCTGCAGTAAACCCATCTTGTCCTAGGCTTTTTTTGGTTGGGAGACTTTTAACGACTGCTTCTATTTCTTTAGGGCTTATTGGGCTGTTTAGATGGTTTATCTGTCCTCATTTAACTTTGGTACCTGATACCTGCCTAAAAAATTGTCCATTTTTCTCCAGATTTTCCAGTTTATTTGCATACTGTATTTTGTCCTCTGGTAAGTCTGGCTAAGGGTTCATTTATATTGTTGATTTTCTCAGAGAACCAGCTCCTGGATTTGGTGATTCTTTGTATAGTCTTTGCTGTTGTTGTTGTTGTTGCTGCTGCTGCTGCTGCTGTTTCTACTTGATGGATTTCAGCCCTGATTTTGAGTATTTCCTGCAACATACTACTCTTGAGTGTATCTGCTTCTTTTTGTTCTAGAGCTTTCAGGTGTACTGTTAAGCTCTTAGTGTATGCTTTCTCCAGGTTTCTTTTGGAGGCACTCAGAGCTGAGTTTTCCTCTATTCATTGTTTTCATATAGTCCCATAAGTTTTGTTATATTGTGCCTTCATTTTCATTAAATTCTAAAAAGTCTATAATTTCTAATTTTATTTCTTCCTAGACCAAGTTATCATTGAGTAGAGAGTTCTTAAGATTCCATGTGTATGTGGGCCTTTTGTTGTTGTTGTTGTTGTTGCTGTTGTTGTTGTTGTTGTTGTTATTGAAGACCAGCCTTAGTCTGTATTGATCTGATGATACATGTGGGATTATTTCTGTCTTCTTGTATCTGTTGGAGCCTGTTTTGTGACCAGTCATATTTCAATATATATAATGTGTGTATAATTATTATTTCGGTGATTTTCTCTGTATTCTTTAAGCCTGCTCTTTAAAATGAGACATTAATTCATGGAGTTTTAAAATTCATAACAGTTAAAGTTTATTATATTCTGTAAACAATTGAAACTTCAGATACATAGAATGAAACTAATCAAAAGAAGAAGATTTAAGTTTACATAGGCAGGGAGGAAAATGTGACTTATATGTATTACAGGTAAAAGTCGTAAAGGTATATTAACTGGTGATAAAGGTCTTTCTTTCCAACATCTCTAAGCACAGATTTCTGATTTCCATAAAATTTGAAAATTACTGATTTTCACCAAACCTCTTTATGGGTGAGATAAGAGAGAAACTACCTCTAGTGTTTTATTGGTGAATGATTTTAATAAAGAGGCTTGAGAAGGAATCTTTCTAGTGGAGCCCCTACCAAGTAACTATATAAATTGTAAAGGAATGTTATATTATTAACACTAAATAATACATTTTCATCTAGTTGAATATGTTTTAGAAACTCAATGCTGTTGTTTTATTAAAATAACATCAAAAGACATTCAATAGTGATAGAATAATTTCAACTGATCATTTCTAAGGGTATAAAAATCTCTATTTGAAAAATAAAAAGCTGAAATTGAGCTTTTATTCATGGATATTGGGCATGTATACATTTCTTATAAAACTTATATAATGAAAACTAATTAAGTGTGTGTGTGTGTGTGTGTGTGTGTGTGTGTGTGTGTGTGTGTGTAATTGGAGAGTAGCCAAGTACAAGAAGCTTATCCTTGAGCCACAAGGAGAGTTGCTACAGGACATAACAGATTTCTTTTATTTTTTTTTTATATACAGTGAAAATGAAAATAGAGTTCAAGGACTCATATAGAATTGTGTAGGCTTAGATTTTTTAAGACCTACTTAAATTTAGGGTGCTTAAATGCTTCAAACTCCATTCTTTCCCACCAACCAGAATTTGGAGAGAAAAAGGTTAATTGGAAAATGGGTTTGTCCACCTATTTAGTAGTAGTTCTTTGAGTTGATTCTACTCTTTGTTGTCAGGATTTCAGACGTTCAGTACAATAGCAAACACTAAATATGAATCAGTAAGAACAGCTCAATTTATCAGAAACCTCAAGTCTCTTCCAAAACAACAGAAGTGGCAGTAACAGCTGGAGAACCACAAGAAGCTTTTTCTGTCTAAAGAGTGAACAGCAGCAAAGCATTCCACAGAGTCACCGTATGAGGGCCATCTCTTACTGTTTATGTTGTTCCATTTATACTCTTTCTAAACATCATGGGTCTGCTCCAGTAAAACATAACATGCCTTCTCATGTGTCTGCTCCAGCCAAAAAACCTCTCATAAAACAGCTTTCATAAAAAAGTCATGTGACATGTCTGACTTAAAAAAAAAAAAAAAACAGAAATTTCCAGTTCATACCCCCTTTCTGTTCAATTTTTTTCTCTAACATTAATAGTCTACAAACAAAAAAGTAGTTACAAGGACCATAAAACTAGAACTTTACATCACATTTTAAATGAGTCACTTACCTACAACATATCAAACAATAGTAAAAACAAAAACAAAAACAAAACAAAACAAAACAAAAAAACCTTACATTTCTATTGTTAAACAGTAGTCAAACAAAACAACCTTAAATTTCTGTCAATGTACATTAATCTATTCTCTGGAATTGGTATTCTCCTTACAATATGTGGAAAAATCCAATCAGTTATTTTTATAAACTGGATACATTTTATAAACCGTATAATTTGTTATTAAATTTTGCAAGTAGTTACTACAAGCTCTTTGCCAATCTTCATTAATCACCTTGAATGACATAAATCTCACCATTAGTAAGAGGTATAATTTTTCTGAGATCTGTTCCTGACAATTGATATAGTCTTGGTCTAACTTTAATAATTACTTCAGAAATCTACATATGCCTTCAAGTTTTACTTTGTCTATAAGCTAAGAAAACCCAATTCATTCTATAATATTACCTTCTCTTTGGACAATGTGTCCAGTAGGAGAATGAGTTCAAGACAAAATGACCAAAATAAATCAGGTTTAGGATTAATTTGATGCATATATCCATCTCTGTTCTGTAAGAGTTACATTTTTTTCTACTTGAGCTGCTAGATATCATTAATTGTTTAAAGTTGAATCTCCTTGTAAGGTTTGAAACAAATTACTTAACTCATAAGCCCTTAATCCATCTATAGGCCTTGGACAGTTAATATCACCATTAATTTTTGAAAATTGGTAAGAGTTTGCAGTTACTCTCTATGGATCTATAACTTTTTTGTCGATTTTTGACTGATTTTATAACTCAAAGCACTAGGAAAATCTCTTTGTATTTTATTTTTTTCTGGAGCAATCTGTATCCCACGGCATGGCAGAATTCTCTGGGTTTGTTTAGACATTTTCTCTAAAACATCTTCAACAGAATCAGCCAACAAAATGTCATCCACGTAATGATAAATGATAGACTGGTAACTTATGAGAAATGATTCATTTAATAAATGATAAATGATAATTTGCCTACAAATGATTTCTAATGGTTGTTGTATAAAATATTGACATAAAGTTGGACTATTTAACATTCTCCCAGGAAGTAACTTCCAATGGTACCTTTTTATTGGACCACTCTTTTTCAGAGTAGTTCCTGAGAAAGTAAACCATTCTCTATCTGACTCATACAAGTGTATTGTCAAAAAGCAACCATTCAAGTCAATTATTATTATGGCTCTTGACCCCAGTAACAAGGAAGCTAAAGGAAGTCTAGAGTGTAAAGGAGCCATTGGTAGAGTTAGTTTATTAACTGCTCTTAAATTTGTTATCATTCTTCATTTACCTGATTTCTTTCTTACAACAAATACAGGGAAATTCCATGGGCTGGTAGATTCTTCTATTTTTTTGACACTCTGATTTTTTGTATCAGTTGTTTAAGTACCTGCAAATTTTCTTTTGCTGTGGGCCACTTGTTCTTGCCACACAGATCTGTTTGCTATTCCTGTAGGGACAAGGCAGTTTGTATGTCAGCAGTGGCTTTTTTTTTAAATTTTAAAACTCAATCCCTATGATGTCCTGTGTTTGGAGAAAGGACATAACTTGTGAATGTTCTTGATGACCCTTATCAATACCTTCCCCCAAAGCATCTACCATGTTATCACTAACTTTCTCATATTCTGTCCCTAAAATTGCAAGAATATTAATTTTTGTGCCCTATTGTGGTAAAAGACCCCTTCCCCACAAACCTATATGTGTATTATTCACATAAGGTTACAACTTCCCTGTTTGCCCTTCTGATACAACATAGTTAATGCATGGGACATTTACCATGTCATCCCTAATTTCTATTTTATTTTGCCACAGGATTTGCAGGAATATTAATTTGAGTAGCCACGTTGTTGTAGGAGATTCCTTCCCCACAAATTTATGGCTATACCACTCACATAAGGTTTTAATTTTTCTGTTTGTGCTTCTGGTCCCACATAGTTACTTCATTGGACACTTGATCTTATTTGTGAAAATTTGTTAATTTCTACAAGCTATGTGTAAACCTTCTGAAGTGGCCAATCTGTATCCCATGCCATTTGGGAAAATAAACTAATGTCAGCTCTTCTATCCAACAAACCTTCTATTTCAACACAATTCATTTGTATTATTAATTTGGATCATTGATCTTTTGACAGAACACATGTTTTCCAGTATTCCCAGAAGCCCCTGTTCTGGAATTACAGCACCTCTTCCCTTGATGTAATGGAACAACAACAGCGAAGCAATTCTATCCTCTACATTAATTTCAATCTCTTTTTTTCACACATACCATAATTTTAATTTCTTCTTGCTATCCCCATTTACTATACTTTAATGCACAATAAATCTTTGAGAAGTATTCCAATTCTTCTCAAGATGATTCTGACTGTTCCTGAAGTTAAAGGACTATAAATACCAGTGAATACTTTTAACAGTCACCTTTTTGGGATAACATAAGAAGCATATTTGTGGCCAGATCCAATGCTACCCTTCCTTCTGTAGCATGTATAAGATTAATAATACTTATTTTTTATTTTCCTGCCTGCTTGGTACATATTAGCTAATCAAAGGTGAACAGATCATATTGTTTATGAAGGAACTTTAGTGGACTGGCCCCTCTATTCATTTTTCAATGACAAGACATTCCCTCTTGAACATACAGTGTTTAGAGCAATGTTTACCCTGTTCAGAGTGGCTACAATACTCTGAAAACCTTCTGTTTCATTGTTGACAAAACATGTTCATTCTTGTCTACTAACACCATATACTCCAGAGTCAACATATATGGTAATTTGAGTTCTGAAATTTCTGGCTTTACAAAATTATTTTGGAATTGGCCAAATTCACCATAAGTAAAGCATCAGCATTTTTATTCCTGGAACTTCTAGTATGATTTGATCATATAATACTGGCATGATGCTCTTGAGAGCAATAGCAGTTGTCTCTCTTACCCAGTTTTCTGTTGGGGCTCCTAGTGCTTTCAACGGTCTAATTGTTTTCATACATTCAATATTTACATTTTCAACTGCTAGAATCTCTAATCAATGTTCTTGGAAGCCAGCCGAATCATTTCACATTTCTTTAAGGAATGGAGAGTGCAAGCTATATGTCATAATAGCATCTTTATAATGCTTTAGATCTAGCACATCTATTGGATTCCAACTCAACTCATTATAAACATGACCACCATTGTTAGCAGGAATTTGCTGTACAAAGACTAGAAACACTGAAGGTGCTTGTGTAGTCACAAGCAAATTCTCTAGCAGTTCACTTTGCTGAATAGTAACCCATTGTCCTTGTACCTCCACATGCTCCCCTCGGCCCCTTGTCTCATAGAGGTGCTTTGGACACCAAGCAATGAAAGTGTATGGAGCAGGGCAGCACAGTAGTTTGCCTCCCAGTCTAGTTTGCTTTTCACTTTCATCATGTGGTAAATTCCAGATTTCTAGTATTAAGCCTGAGCCTTGCTGTTCTCCCACAGTGGTTCTCTTTGCTTTCCAAACACTTCAACCACTATCTCAAAATGTCTAAATACATAGCCAACTCTACAATACTTTCTCACAAGATACTTGAGTGAAATTCTGAGTTTTCAGCTTTCCCTCAAATCTTTTTCAAAATTATATATATGAAGACTATGAAGCAAAACCAGAAAACTCTCTGTAAGCAAGGCAGGAGACTACCCAGTGGCTGCTATTTTGCCAACTTCATTAAACAACATTGCCAAACCATTAAAACTTGCCTTTTCCTCTATGACTGTATAAGCAAAGTTATCCATTCTGTATAGGCCGTGTTGGGCAACACTGGTAGGCTTAGATTTTCAATACTTACTTTATTTAGGGGTCCTAAATACTTCAACTAGAGAGAAAGAAGGTAAATAGGAAAAGGGTGTTGTGGACTTGTTTACTAGTATTCCTTGGGGCAATTCAATTCTTCATTGTCAGGATACCAGCAGTCCACAAGGCTCTGTTCTGTCCATGGAAGTAGCAATAATTAGCCAAAATACCAAGAGATGTCCTTTGATGAATTTCTCTTTATGAAGTGAATACCTGAGAAGACCTGCAACAAAACAAGGCCAGCAAAGTATTAGATGGCTAGAAAAGCCCATCAAAGCCCTGTGACAACCAGTAGAACACTGCATGGTGTCACAAATCAAGAGCCACTAGTCACTGTTTATGAGGTTTCCTTTATACTCTTTAGAAACATCACAAGATTTCTCAAGCTGCTGCTTCAGCAAAACATCACATGCCTTCTAACGTATCTTCAAAAACAATTCTCTAATAAAACAGAGGGAGAGAAACATTATGTGACACAACTGGGTTTCCAAAGAAGCCAGAAATTTCCACTTTAAAGGCAGACGTAAATAACTTGAAAGGAAGATATTCAATGTGACTAGTGTGAAAATTGTTCAGGAATACCAGCTTCAGTGACTCCCAGAGGGAAGAAAAGTTGAGCAGACATATTGGGACACAAAATGTATATTCCAAGAGCTTGAATGGGCTCGAGACACCATATGAACAACAATGCCAAGCAACCAGAGCTTCCAGGGACTAAGCCACTACCCAAAGACTATACATGGACTGACCCTGGACTCTGACCTCATTGGTAGCAATGAATAGCCTAGTAAGAGCACCAGTGGAAGGGGAAGCCCTTGGTCCTGCTAAGACTGAACCCCCAGTGAACGTGATTGTTGGGGGGAGGGTGGTAATGGGGGGAGGATGGGGAGGGGAACACTCATATGGAAGGGGAGGTGGGAGGGGTTAGGGGGATGTTGGCCCGGAAACCGGGAAAGGGAATAACAATCAAAATATAAATAAGAAATACTCAAGTTAATAAAGAAAAAAATACTATATCTGTCATGTAAAAAATGTATATTCCACCATTAACATAAAAATTAACATAGGTAAATCAAACATCAAATTGGGATTATGGTTTACTGTTCTTCTTGCAAGGATGAAAATAGTAAAGATTCCTAACAGAAAATGAAGATAAATAAAATCATCACATTTATTCTGTGTACATATAAAATCACAAAGCATATAAAGATTTAGGTAAAGATCTATAAGAAAAAAGAAAATAAAAATCAATATTCCTCTACTTTCTTTATGTTCTGGTATAAGAAAAATAACATTTATTTATTCCCATTAATGTGTTGGGAAAATAATAAGAACATATTGTTTGCTAATTATAATTACTCAACACATTATAGTAACAACTATGGATTTAATATTCGTAGTCCATAGTCCTTTGACAGATGAACTAAAATCATTTTTTCAATTTAGTACTTAATACTTCAACAATTCAATAAAAATTTAATATTTATTTAATCAAATTAAATATTTCTTTTATCACTTATATTTTAAAGCAATTATTAGAAATTAGCAGGTTATAAATCAAATAAGAGTAAATTATCAGATTAATGTTGAACATTATTAGTATTCAAAATTAAGCAACTATGGTCTTTTCACATCAGGATTATAACTAAAATTTAGAATGCTTGGGAATGTACTATGACCACTCGCACATTTTTTGTAAGTCAACAACGTTGAAAAGCATTTGCTAATGAGTTTAAAAGACAACGTTTGTGATTACAAAATAGAAATTAAGAGTTTATCATCTGATGAGGATGAGGATGTGGAAAAAGAGGAACATTCCTCCATTGTTATTGGAATTGCAAACTGTACAACCACTCTGGAAATCAGTCTGGAGGTTCCTCAGAAAATTCAACATTCCACTACCTGAGGACCCAGCTATACCTCTCCTGGGCATGTACCCAAAAGATACTCCAACATACAACAAAGGCACATGCTCCATTATGTTCATAGCAGCCTTATTTATAATAGTCAGAAGCTGGAAAGAACCCAGATTCCCTTTAACAGAGGAATGGATTCAAAAAATGTGGTACATCTACATAATGGAGTACTACTCAGCTATCAAAAAACAATGACTTCATGAAATTCATAGGCAAATGGAATGAACTAGAAAATATCATCCTGAGTGAGGTAACTTAATCACAGAAAAACACATTTGGTATGCACTCATTGATAAGTGGATATTGGCCAAAAAGCTTGAATTACCCAAGATGCAAACCACAGACCACAGGAAGCTCAAGAAGAAGAATGACCAAAATGTGGATGCTCCCACTCCTTCTTGAAAGGGGAAAAAATATCCATAGGAGAGGGTATGGAAGCAAAGTTTAAAGCAGCGACTCAAGGAATGGCCATTCAGAGCCTGCCCCACATATGGCCCATATATATACAGCCACCCAAACTAGATAAGATTAATGAAGCTAAAAAATGAATGCTGAAGGGGCCCGATATAGATCTCTCTTGAGAGACACATCCAGAGCATGTCCAATACAGAGGTCAATGCGAGCAGCAAACCACCGAACTGAGAATAAAACACCCTTGCAGGGAATTAGAGTACTGAAAGAGCTGAAGTAGCTTGCAACTCATAAGAACACTAATGCCAGCCAACCAGAGCTTCCAGTGACTAAACCACCACCGAAAGACTATACATGGACTGACCTACGGCTCTAACTGCATATGTAGCAGAGAATAGACTTGTTGGGACACCAGTGTAAGGGGAACCCCTTGGTCCTGCCAAGGTTGGACCCCCAGTGCAGGGGAATATGGGGGAGCAGAAAGGGGTACTTATCGGGATAACAACCGTATTATGAAGGGGGAAGGGAAAGAATGGGGGCTTATGGACAGGAAACCGGGAAGTGGAATAACATTTGAAAGGTATGTAAAGAAATATATCTAATAAAAATAAAAAAAGAGTTTATCATCATTAGTAACAATAATCACCCATAAATTAGCAAAGAATGGGTCCTTAGTTTCTAAATTTTAAACTGTTTGTTAAAAAAAATTAACCATAAAATTAGAGTGCATATGACTTACGTAGAGATAAAAAAAATTTCTTAAGGGTAATTGGAAGAAAATATTTACTTAACAAAGTAGGGAAAAATATAATGTGAACAGGACAATAACAAAATTGGTGAAGACAGATAATATACAAATGAACGTTTGTGTAATTTAGGAAGATAAAAGAACTAGAGTCCTTCTTAACTGCTTTTTACTGTATGATAAACAATGGAACATGCCCTGTCTCTTCTGGCTTGGCAAGACATCTCCCATTATTTATAGCATAAAGTCTACTTCCACAGAGAAAGAGAAGAAAGTTTTTCACTAGAGATATCTGAAAGATTAAATATTGTATGTTTAAAATAACTAATTTTTCATAAATCAGAAGTAATTTGCAATGCTTTATCTAATAATTCTACTGTTTAATTCAGAGTCACATGTACATTAAAGTCCATTTAAATAACATATCAAATATCCACATTTTAAAATATAACAATGTAAGAAATATTATTAAAAATACTTTATTTGGTATGGAAATGAAGAGAAATATTAAATAAGAACCAAGATATTTCTCAACATTTGATGAACACGTGGGATTATGTAGCGACTACCAATAGTATTAATTATTAAGATATGTATTTTAAGTCTCAATTAACTTGATCTTTTACTATTAAAATATTAAATAAAATAATAACACATATTATTATGATTTCTTCCATATATATTTTTATCTTCATTTAAATAACTAAGACAAAGTTTTCATAAAAATATGCAAATATTTTGCTTAATGAAATTTGCATCGCCATCCTAAAATATCTCTTTTTTAGTATTAGATTTATCATGAAAAGTGTAACTGGTAGGTAAGGTTTTGAGACATTTAAATCCTTTGGAAAGAATAGATGCCATTTATTTAGATATAAAAAGGATTTAACTTACATATTTAAATACTTTGGAAATCAATTAGCTGATTTCTCAGAAAACTGGAAATAGTTCTACTTTAAGACCCATATATACCACTCTTGGGTATATACGCAAAAGATGCTCCACCATCCAACAATGACACTTGTTCAACTATGTTCACAGCAGCTTTATTTGTAATAGCCTGAAACTAGAAAAAAACTTTTATGCTCCTCAGTTAAATAAAGGATAAAGAAAATGTGGTAAATCTCCACTATCTTACTATTCAGCTATTAAAAACAAAGGCATCATGAATTTTGCAGGCAAAAGGAAGAAATTTGAGAATAGCATCCTTAGTGAGGTAACCCAGATCTAAAAAGACATGTGTAGTCTGTACTTACTTATAGGTGAATATCAACCATAAACTATCAAATACCAAGGCTATACTTTACAGACCCAAATAAACTAAACAAGAAGGAAGGCACAAGTGAGGATGTTTAAATCTTACTTAGAAGGGGGGAGGAAATAGTCATAGGAGGCAGGTGGAAGGAGGGACCTGGGTGGTAAAGGGGATGAGAAGGGGAACTGGGGAGGGGTTTGACAAGGGGAATGTGGGAGGGGTTCAGGATCAGTCGTGTGGAGGGACTGAAGAGATGGAGAGATGGTCACAAAGATGAATGGAAATCTGCAACTTGTGGGTATGGGGATTTGGGGAGCATTTCCAGAAAGTGCCAGAGACTTGAGATAGGGGAAGTGTCCAAGAATCAACGGGAGTGGCCTTTGCTGTGATTCACAGTATTGGGGAAATGTAACCTGAAGAGGCTCCCTTCTGTAGCCAGATAGGAACCCCGTAGGGCCACAGGGACACCAACCCATCCATAAAACTTTTGACCCAAAATTTATCCTGTCTAAGGAAATGTAGGGACAGGAGATGGAGCAGAGACTCGGGGAATAACCAAGCAATAATTGGCTCAACCAGAGATCCATCCCTCAGCCAAGCACCAGTCTCTGATACTTTTAATGATACTCTGTTACACTTGCAGACAGGAATATGGCATAGCTGTCTTTTTTTTTTTTTTAAGGATTTTTTTTTTATTATTAACTTGAATATTTCTTATATACATTTCGAGTGTTATTCCCTTTCCCGGTTTCCGGGCAAACATCCCCCTCCCCCTCCCCTTCCTTATGGGTGTTCCCCTCCCAACCCTCCCCCCATTGCTGCCCTCTCCCCAACAGTCTAGTTCACTGGGGGTTCAGTCTTAGCAGGACCCAGGGCTTCCCCTTCCACTGATGCTCTTACTAGGATATTCA
Source organism: Rattus rattus (assembly GCF_011064425.1). NCBI lineage: Eukaryota > Metazoa > Chordata > Mammalia > Rodentia > Muridae > Rattus > Rattus rattus. Next base: position 125,029,271 of record NC_046157.1, read on the forward strand.
TTGCTACCTATGAGGTCAGAGTCCAGGGTCAGTCCATGTATAGTCTTTGGGTAGTGGCTTAGTCCCTGGAAGCTCTGGTTGGTTGGCATTGCTGTACATATGGGGTCTCGAGCTCCTTCAAGCTCTTCCAGTTCTTTCTCTGATTCCTTCAACTGGGGTCCTGTTCTCAGTTCAGTGGTTTCCTGCTGGCATACGCCTCTGTATTTGCTGTATTCTGGCTGTGTCTCTCAGAGCGATCTGCATTCACATTTTGATCATCCGTCTTGAGTTTCATTTGTTCTAGGCATCTAGGGTAATTCAAGCATTTGGGCTAATAGCCACTTATCAATGAGTACATACCATGTATGTCTTTCTGTGATTGGTTAGCTCACTCAGGATGATATTTTCCAGTTCCAACCATTTGCCTACAATTTCATAAAGTCATTGTTTTTGATAGCTGAGTAATATTCCATTGTGTAAATGTACCACATTTTCTGTATCCATTCCTCTGTTGAAGGGCATCTGGGTTCTTTCCAGCTTCTGGCTATTATAAATAAGGCTGTGATGAACATAGTGGAGCACGTGTCTTTTTTTTTATATGTTGGGGCATCTTTTGGGTATATGCCCAGGAGAGGTATAGCTGGATCCTCAGGCAGTTCAATGTCCAATTTTCTGAGGAACCTCCAGACTGATTTCCAGAATGGTTGTACCAGTCTGCAATCCCACCAACAATGGAGGAGTGTTCCTCTTTCTCCACATCCTCGCCAGCATTTGCTGTCACCTGAGTTTTGATCTTAGCCATTCTCACTGGTGTGAGGTGAAATCTCAGGGTTTTGAGGCATAGCTGTCTTATGAGCGACTCTACCTACCAGCTGAGTCAGAAGTATGCAGAGAGCCATAGCTAAACAATGGGTAAAACTTGGGAACACTTATGGAAGAATAGAAGGAAAAATTACAGCATCTATGGGAGTAGGAACTCTATAGGAAGACCAACAGAGTCAACTAGCCTTGATCTTTGTGGCTCTCAGAGCCTGGTCCACCAACTGAAGAGCATACATGGCCTGGACCTAGGCCCCTGACACATACATAGCAAATGTGTAGCTTGGTCTTCATGATGGTTCTGATCACCTGGAATGGGGGCGATGCCAAAAGCTGTTGCTTTTCTGTGGGAGATGTTTTTCTAGATAGGCTGCCTTTCTAGCCTCATTGAGAGAGGATTTAATTGGCTGCCAAGAGACTTGATGTGCCAGGGAGTTGGGTGGATATTGTTTATTTATGTGCAATACTGTGTAGTATTTAATGATATTGATATACAATATATTTAACTGTACTTTGATTATTTCCTATGCCATGTAATTATAAATAAAACAAATGAGAATCTTTACACATAGTAAAAGATGGTAAAGTTCCACAGCAAGAGAATAGCTCAGTTGTTTTTAATATTGATGTTTTTATTTACATTTCAAATGTTATCCCCTTTCCCGGTTTCCCATCCATAAATCCCCATCCCATCATTCTTCTTCTATGAGGGTGTTGCCCCACCCCTCTACCTCCCAGTCCTGACATTCCCCTACTCTGGGGGCCATCCAGCTTTGGCAGAGCCAAGGGCTTCTTCTCCCATTGGTGTCCAACAAGACCAGCCTCTGCGACATATGTAGCTGGAGCCATAGGTCTGTCCATGTGTACACTTAGAATGGTAGTTCAGCCTTTGTAGCACTGATTGGTTGGTAAAGTTGTTCTTATGGGGTTCCAAACCCTTTAGCTCATTCTCTAACTCCTCCAATGGTGACCCCGTTCTCAGTTCAATGGTTGGCTGCTAGCATTTGCCTCTGTATTTGTCATACTCTGCAGAGCCTCTCATGAGAGAGCTATATCAGGCTCCTGTCACCATGCACTTCTTGGCATTAGCAATATAGTCTGGGTTTAGTGGCTCTATGTGTATGGGCTAGATCCCAGGTGGGGCAGGCTCTGAATTGCTGTTCCTTCAGTCTCTGCTCCAAACTTTGTCTCCATATCTCCTTGCCTATGAATTTTAAGAAAACATTGTATTTAATAGCTGAGGTGTTCACCATTGTGAAAATGTATCATATTTTGTGTATCTATTTATCTGTTGAGGGACATCTGGGTTCTTTCCAGTTTCTGGCTATTATAAATAAGGCTGCTATGAACACAGTGGAGCAGATGTCCTTGTTCTATGTTGGAGAATCATTTGGGTATATGCTCAGGAGTGGTGTAGCTGGGTCCTCAGGTAGTACTATGTCCAATTTTCTGAGGAACCTCCAGACTGATATCCAGAGTGGTTGTACCAGCTTGCAATCCTGCCAAAAAAGGAGGAGTGTTCTTTCTCCACATCCTTGCCAGCATCTGTTGTCACCTGAGTTTTTGATCCTAGCCATTCTGACTGGTTTGAGGTGAAATCTTAGGATTGCTTTGATTTGATTTTCCTGATGACTGAGGATGTTGAATATTTCTTTAGTTCCTTCTCATCCATTCAATATTTTGCAGTTGAGAACTGTTTGTTTAGCTCTGTACTCCAATTTTAATAGGGTTATTTGGCTCTCTGGAGTCTAAGTTCTTGGGCTCTTTATATATTTTGGATGTTAGCCCTCTATCAGATGTAGGATTGGTAAAGATCTTTCCCCAATCTGTTGGTTTCCATTTAGTCCTAATGACAGTGTCTTGCACCTTACAGAAGCTTTGCAATTTTATGAAATCCCATTTGTAGATTCTTGATCTTAAAGCATAAGACATTGGTGCTCTGTTCAGGAAATTTTCCCTGATGCCCACATGTTCAAGGCTTTTGCCCACTTTTCTTCTAATAGTTTGAGTATATCTGGTTTTATGTGGAGGTCCTTGATCCACTTGAACTTGAGCTTTGTAAGAATGGATCGATTTGCATTCATCTACATGCTGACAGCCATTTGAACCAGCACCATTTATTGAAAATGATATATTTTTACCACTGGATGATTTTAGCTTCTTTGTCAAAGATCAAGTGGCCATAGGTGTGTGGGATCATTTCTGGGTCTTGATTTCTATTTCACTGATTTACTGTCTGTCTCCAATACCATGCATTTCTTTTTATCATGATTGCTTTTCTATACAGCTTGAAGTCAGAGATGATGGTTCCCCCCTAAGTTCTAGCTTAGTTGTTAAGACCACTTGCTACTCTTATGTGTATTTGTCTCCAATTCACAGAACTGAATTGGGGACTTTTAACAGTCCCAAATTTCAGTTTCAGATGATAAACACTCTTTTGTGCTTTGTGATTACCAGATAAATACAGAATCTACATATATACATTCATGTAATATACTCATATTTAGCAAATATGAATACATGATAAATAAACCTTTTAAAAACAATAAAAACTATAGAAATCAAATCTAAATCAAATGGTTAAAATTAAAATTCATGATTATCAAGAATATATTTTGTCTTTGTTTTTTTAATATATTGTCTTAAGGGACATCATTGAAATTAATAAATATATACACAAAATATAAATGATATATTATAGTATACATAAAGTGCATTATAATAATATGTAGTTCACATTAAGTTATACAGATTTTACTGAAGAAGAGAAAAATGATTTTTAGTTTATATTCCGTATTACTTATTAAGTTGTTTCCATTTACTTAATAGAATAATCCTTTAAAATATGTGCACGTTTCTTCTTAATTTTAGAAGAAATATTCAAGGTGGTAAAAATTAATAAGAAGATAAAAATCTCTTAAAATATGTTTTTTTAAAAACTTCATCTGTGAATACTGTATTTATCAATATGTTTTTCTGGTGTCCAGCTCTATCACTCTCTACATTTTCCCCTTTAGATATATTCTTTGGCTGAATGTGTTAATAGTTTGGTGAACTTGGGTATCACCCACCTTGAGAAAACCAGTTGCAGTATGATTAATTCATTCTTTTAAACTGAGGTCCAATCAGGGAAAAGGGATCCAATGGCAGGCAACAAAGAACAGAGACAGACTCTTCTCCAATTGTTAAGGACCCACATAAGACCAAGCTGAGATTTGCTATGAATGCTTTGTTCTATGAGGAGAAACAAATGGTGATAGTGGAGGAAAAGATTTGTAAGAGTGTGTGTTGGAGGCGAGGAGGATAGGGGTGCAATAAGGATGTAGGGTGAATAAATAGATAAATTTTAATAAGGTCTGATGGCCAGAACCCCTGGGATTTTTAATTTTTCTCCTTCCCACATCTTCAGTGCAGAGGTAATATACAAACAAGGTCATGCCTAATAGTTTATTCACTTTCTGAGTATTCGAACTTAGGTCCTTTTGCTTACATAGAAGTGCTCTTAACAGATGAACCCTTATTTTTCAAACGCTTCAGTTAAACTTTTCATTCCATTCACTTTGAATATATTTGCCATTGTTATAATATCTTTCTTTGTGATTTATTAATATTGTTTTCAGATTTAGTCAACATAAATTCTACGAGAATATCCACATGCGTTTGTACTTGTAAATGCAGATCTAGAAGAATTTTTTATTTTATATTTTTGTAATTGCTAGCTGTTGAAGTTTCCTTGTATTACTAACTTGACTTCTTTTTTACAGCTAGTCAATTAAGGTATGGTGCTACATGTCTATACGTCAAGAATTTTGGAGGTGCATGTAGGAGGATAGGCCTGTCTTGATTACAAAATAAGCAAAAGCAGAAAACAAAACTAAAATAAATGGTAAGACTGTTTGTTTCAGTGCATCTGCAATAAGTCTGTTTTCATGTTTTGTTTTTCTAGATGAAGATGTTAAACTATGCATTACTTTTGTTTTAATTTAGAGCTTATTGAGTGCCTCAAAAGTTAAATATCTTTCTATATATGTACACAATCACATACAAATTACTGTTTGATATTTTTATCATCTGAAAAATATCTAACCATAATTTCCCCAGTTTTATTTTTCTTATAACAAGTTATCTATTTTCTCATTTTTAGAATACCATGGTGTTTTCTTGCTACAGGTCAATAAACTGGACTCCATATTCATGTTCTGTAATTCTTGCAGAGATACAGGGCATTAGCTAAATGCTTTTTAATGAGATGTATTAAAGAAGGAAATTATTAACAGTGGTCTCTCTGCCTGTAGAAGAGTAAACAATGTCTGTAAGCTGGAAACACTGGTGAGACACAATTGGCAGCTTTCTTGAATGCTTCTCTTGCAGCTTAAGGCTTCATATTGTCATTGTACTTGAAGTGCATAGTGGTGTTTTTGTTGTCCATATCTATAATTGAAAGAGTCCTTATCGTTTTTGTCTATGAGCACATTACTTATATTCTGACCTTTTACAGTTTTACATTTATGTGGCAGAGAGTGTGTTGTGTTATTTTTGCTAATGCTTTTCAATAAATCAGGTTGTCACATTGATTCCTTTAAATGTATTGAAAGATAAATTTCTGCGTTTAGAGTTCTGTGGATTTTGACGTAGGGAGGTTTTAAGAGAAGGTGGGGCAGCAGAAATAATGACCAGAACATACTATATGAAAAATACTTCCAAAAAGTTTGTTTTATTCTTTTTCAAAAAGTCTTTTATAGTTCTCAATATCATGAGAAAAATGTGCGAAAGTTTACTTTTTGTGTAGAAATTATTTTCTGACTGTCGACAGAAAATGATATGAGTCTATTCTTAATGGCTCAGTGATGAAACGTTATGTTCAGCTACCCTGCTTTATTTAGTCATTCAATGCATATGGGTTCATAGGTGCTTCTATGGCTTAACTATCATCAGTGGTGTTACATTAAATGTGAGCATGTAAGTGTCTATTTCTAGTTATTCTCATATAACAAGAAAGCAGAGGCATATGGTAGTCTTAATTTTAGAATCTGAGGATACTCTGGATTAAATTTGGCTACATTTTAAAATATGTGTCTGACCCACAATTCCTTTTTTTCCTGTTATGTTACCATCTTTTGTTAATGCTGATAGTTATCCCAACTGCTGTGAGATGAAATCAACATAATTTTAAAACAGAGCTTTAATTGTTTTGAATTGTTTTAATTATCAAACTGCAAGTAGATATAAGTTTGCTGGCTGTGGTATTACAAATCTCTGTGATAGAGGTCATAATAGAACAGGCCTGAAGGAAAAGGAGGCTGCTAATTACAATCAACCTATAGGTTTGATGATTTCAAATAGTTGTTTCAAGGACATACTATTTTTAGAGAGAGGCTCTGTATTTGTGTTGGCAGGAAAGAAGGAAAGAATTTGGACTTCCTCCATGGTGATATGGATCAGATATGATTGGGGAAGATCTCATGAAGATCTTGGCTACAGACAGAAAAGAAAGAAAGAAGACCAACCAGCATAGGTAACATGATATCCTGATGCGTCCACATGGGAACAGTTTTGAAGTTGGTTTTGACATAAAAATACCCAAACCAAAACTTCAGCTAAAATTAGCCATGAATCTTGTTGGCTCTGGAATCATTAAGATTCATTATTCCATCCTTCACATGACATAAATGAAGGTTTATTATAATTTTTTATTGAACAAATTAACTGATAAAAATGATGGTTTTCTTTCACCTAGTCAAATAAGGAGCAAAAATTCATCCTTAACTGATAAGTGCATGATCCATACTAATATTATAGTACTACATTTTTTGTAACATTCTTATATTATAAAATGAAACATTAAGATGCAGCTCTCACAGCATTCATCCTGGGAGATGCTTAAATGGCCTGATGTCCCAGCTCCCTACCTTAGCTGAAGATCTTTCCAGAGACTTGCTTCCAGAACATCTTCAGGAATAGCTACTAATTTCCAATGAACTTGGTTCATCCAGCCTTTCCACTGATCAGGTCAAAACTTCAGTCAAGCCCTGAAATTTCTAAGCATACAGAGGACTGGATAGCAAGTGCTAAAGCTAGCTTTTCTTAGTCTAACCAATTGCTCCAATTTTCCTACCCCTACCCATCCCTTGAAAATTTCATCTGTCCAATTAAGCAGGAAGAAGCCATGGAGAGTTGTCATTTCTATTCTTTAGTTTGGCTAGCTGGTTATGCTTATTTTATAAATTATAGATAGTTTGTCATTTTAAGGGCTTATTTGGAAAGGATCATAATTTTTGATGAGGACAAAACTAAATAGAGAGCTTAGATCTGCATGTTTTTGTATTTCCTCTATTATTCTCCATCCTTTCTTTTTTTGGAAAAGGAAAGGGGGTGTAAAAAAGGGGGGGATAGAATAATAGTAAAAGAAATTAGATGTATGGAAATGGATTACTAAATTTACTCTTAAAACATTTTATATTCATAATCTTACATTGTGGAAATATTTATATTTTGATTCAAAATTGAAATTATATTCTTAAAAGTGGTACAGAATTTATGTATTGATACATGTTTAAGGTTATGATTGATATAAATTTTGTATACAATATTTAAACTTAATTTTGTTATTCTTATATATGCATTGTGCCTATGCAACTCATTTAAGAATACCAGGCATAGACCCTGTCATTCTAATTGCTGCTATTACAATGTTTAGGATTATTAAATAATGCAAGTTATAGCCAGATAGTAAACTCGTAATAATTCTAGATTCTGATTTAATTATAATAAAATGTTTTTAAAATTATTCAAACAGTAAGTAGCTAAGAGTAGTCAAGGTTTAAGAATTTTATATATAGAAAAATTAATCTTCAAAAGCATCAGGGATCCACAGAATATGACACTTAAAGTAATTTCAAAATTAATAGATCCTTTGACTAGCAGATATGTCTGCTCCTGACAGTACCAACTTCACACTTCAAAGAACATATTGAGCATCATTTTATTAATATAGAGTTGCTCCAATTGTGGTAAGGTAGCTACTGGACAAGAATTGTTTAATTCGTCTGCAGACAAAAATATACTGTCCAGGAAAGAATACACAATGCAGCATAGTTTACAGCCTAGCTCTGCTAAGACAGGATAAGCTAGTCTTTCATAATTCCTGCTTCAATTGAGGTCTGTCAGATGGTTCTGGGCCAGAAGGATGAAGATACATGCTCCAACATTATGAGAGTATAGGGGACTGTCCAGGCATTCAGCTGTTTCTGAAATTGCTTAAGTTTTGGAACCTAAGTTTTTGTTCTTTTTATATATTTAAGTAATAATCAATTTGTTCTCAGATCTCTGATGGGGCTGAAGACTAGTTATAGTCTCCTAATCAAACCTAAGTTGTTGAGCATTAAAGAAGATCTAGATTTAAAAGCATAGTTTTTCAGATGGTAATACAGATTAAAATCAACATAATTCAGGCACAGAATTGTAAACTCTTTACGTTAGGATAGGTAATAGAGTAATTTATCTAAATTGCCAAATATGATGGACTGGATGTTATATGTAGATATCATTCCTGACAATTTACATAATTGTTAGAATTAGGTTCAACATATATCTTAGAGAAAAGAGCTTTGGTAAATGGATAGAAAGGGAGAAATGTATTGAGGTTGGTTTAATGATGCTTGTGTTATGTTGATTTGGGTCCCCGATATTGCACAAGAATCCGCATATCCATATGCAAGATACTGAGGGTCCCTGCCTGCAATTGGTTTTGATTGGTAAATAAAGTTGACAAGAGCCAAAGTCTGGGCAGGGCAAACAGAGCTGGGACGTTTAGGATGCCTAGGCAAGGGATGGAGGAAAGAGGAAGGAATGAGGAGATACACCATGTCAGGAGAGGATGAACGAAGGAGACCCTGTGTCTGAGAAAGTGCAGATCAGAGAACTTAGCTTCTATGTAGGAGCCAGAGTGGCCCCAAGAGGGATACCCAACTGAGTCAGGGGCATCCAGCGTGGAATATTGATTTTAGTAAGTAGTAACTTGAGAATATGAGAAGGTGGATTAACCATTTTGATGTTATAAAGTAGCCCTTCCTAGAAAGATCCACCACCACTACCACAAGTTTCTTACATTGTACCTACTCTCTCAGGTTATGCAGATTGTATTTTGCTTATTAAAGAATTAATGGATCACATCAATGTGTAAGTGAATGCATATATTATTTGTCTTCTTTGGTCTGGTTTCTCTCATTCAGGACTTATTTTTCTAGCTTCAGCCATTTACCTGTGAATTTTATGGTTGTGTATTTAAACACCTGGGTATAATTCCATTGTGTAAATTTATCACAGTTTCTTCATCAGTCTATCAATTTCCAGACATCTATTCTGTTTCACTTTCGGGTTATTATGAAAATATCATATACAACATGGTTGAGCAAGTATCACTGTAATAGGATAAAGTATGGTATTGGTATATGCCCAAGAGTTGCAGAGCTGTATATTGAGATAGATATATTCCTAAGTAACAGCTGCACTAACTTCAATAGTGGTTGTACAGCTTAGCATTCCCATGACCAAGAGATGAGTGTTCCTGTACTAAACATCCTTACGAGTCACTTGCTTTACTGATTGTGGTTTTTTGACCACTGAAAGATGAAATATCAAAGTAGTTTTGATTTGCATTTTCCTGATAACTAAGAATATTGAGTATTTGTTTCTGAGCTGTGTTTCCTGTTTTGAAATTCATTGTTCGTATTGGTACCATATTTTAATTATGTTTTTTAGGATAAAGTATGGTTTTAAATTATTTTTCCTAAGCTAATTTCATGTTTCCTGCATGATAATCTTTCAGTAGAAGCCAACTAAAGTAGCATTAGAGTGAATTAGTTACCTGGAGAGTGTAGACATTGGTACTTTACCTTTAAGGTTTTTAGGCCATTCTCCTCAGGTTAGAAAAGGCATATCTTAGTAGCTAATGAATTATTTTAGCATATTTTAGATTAACCAACGAAAGACTAAGCAAACAATAAAAATTTCAGAAAATGATTTAAAATTGTGTATAATGTTAGAGGACTTTTAATTCAGAAACATGTCTGCTCTGATTACATGCAAAGGCCTTCTAGGTCTATGTGCTCTATCAGGAATGCAGACATGCCCTTAGTACACACCTTCAGACTGAAACAATAGTGTCTAATTGAGGGAAAGACAAAGTGACAGACTAGAGAAAGACTTAACAGAATGAGTCAGAGATAGGATATGCCCAACTCTCAGGAGAAAAGCAATTTAAACGTAGTACAGATTCAATGTGCTACTTCTTTTCTGTTGTTTTTGTTATTAAAGATCAGCCTTAATTAGTGGTGATCTGATAGAATGCATCAGTCTCTTCGTATCTTTGTGGCTTGTTTTGCATCTGATTATATAGTCAATTTTGTAGAAGGTACCTCGAGGTGCTGGCAAAAAGGCATATTCTTTGGTTTTAGAGTGAAATGTTCTGTAGATATCTGTTAACTCCCTTTGGCTTCACTGTGACTCAGTTTAGTTTGTTTCCATGAATTGTCCATTCTTGAGAGTGTGGTGTTCAAGTCTCCCAATATTGTTGAGCAAGGGTCACTGTGTATTTTGAGCTTCAATAATATTTCTTTAGCAAATGTGGGTGCCTTTCCATTTGGGGCATAGATGTTCAGAATTGAGAGTTCCTCTTGAGGGATTTTTCCTTTGATGAGTATGTATTGTCCTTCCCTACCTTTTTTCAATAACTTTTGGTTGAAAGTGTATTTTATTGGATAGAATTGCAACTTCAGATTGTTTTCTATGACCATTGGCTTAGAAATAATTTTACCAGCCTTATACTTTGAGATAGTGTCTTTCTTGGTCACTAAGGTATGTTTCCTGTATGCTACAAAATGGTGCATCCTGTTTACGTATCCAGCCTGTTAGTTTGTGTCTTTTTATTGAGGAATTGAGTCAATTGATTTTTGAGAGATATTAAGGAACAGTGATTGATGCTTCCTGTTATTTGTGCTGTTAGAGGTGAAATTATGTTTGTGAGGTTCTCTATTTTTGGGTTTGTCGTGGGAAAACTAATTTCTTGCTTTTTCTTGGGCATAGTTTTACTCCTTGTGTTGGATTTTCTCTTCATTATCTATTGTACGGTTGGATCAGTGAAAAGATATTGTTTAAATTTGGTTTTGTCATGAAATATCTTCATTTCTTCATCCATGGTTATTAAGAGTTTTGCTGGATATAGTAGCCTGGGCTGGCATTTTTGTTCTCTAAAGGTCTTTATGACATCTGCCCAGCATCTTCTGTCTTTCCAAGTCTCTAGTCAATAATTCTGATAACTCTGCCTTTAAATGTTACTTGACCTTTTTCACTTACTGCTTTTAATATTCTCTCTTTGTTTTGTGCATTTTTTGTTTTGATTATGTGATGGGAGGAATTTCTTTTCTGGTTGATGTTCTGTAAGTTTCTTGTATGTTTATGGGGATCCCTTTCTTTAAGTTAGGGAAGGTTTTTTCTATAATTTTGTTGCAGATATTTACTTACCATTTGAGATTGGAGTCTTCACTCATTTTATACCTATTATTCTTAGGTTTGGTGTCTTCATTGCATCCTGGATTTCTTGAATGTTGTGATCCAACAGGGAGGACTTTAGCTGAAATACTCAACATATTGAGTTAGAACCTGATGAAACTATATCCATTGGATAGGCATGGCTCCTGGTTGAGGAATGAGGCCAGTCATCTACCTCAGAAATATTAATCCATTCTGTCAAAAGGAGCTATAGTGACTTGGTGGAGCAGAGACTGAAAGAAAGACCATTCAGAGACTTCCCAGTCTAGGGATCTATTCCATCTGCAGACACCAAACCCAGACACTGTTGCTGATAGCAAGAGCTGCTTGCTGTCCCATGAGAGGTTCTGCTAGTGCCTGACCAATACAGATGCAGACACACACAGCCAAATATCAGACTGTGTGTGGTGTACCCAATAGAGAAGTTAGGGCAATGGCTATAAGAGCTAAAGGGTTTTCTGACCCCACAGGAAGAACAACAACATCAACAAACCATGTCAATCAAAGCTCCCATGGACTAAACCATCAACCCTCGAGTATACATGGGGAAACCATGGCTCCAGTTGGATATGTAGCAGAAGATTGCTTTATTTCACATCAATGGGAGGAGCTCTTTGATTTGGTGGAGGCCTGCTGACCCATTGGAGGAGAATGCTAGAGCACTGAGGCAGGAATGGGTGGGTGGGGGAGCAGGGGCAGGGGAGGTAGGAGGGAATAGGGGGTTTGTGGAGGGGAAACTGGGAAGGGGATACCATTTTAATTGTAAATAAATAAAATAACCAACAAACTTAAAAAAAATAATGAAAATAAAAGAGCACTGCAGGGAGAATCAGTTTTCTTTAGTCAATTGGGAGTCACTGCAATGAGTGCAATGCTGTGAAGTTGAGTTTGTTCTTAAATTTCTGCAGCTCAGTGCATGGCAACAGATGTAGTTAAAGCCAGAGTCAAGAGGATTCAAGAGATTAGAATGAATTCCCAGAGCTAGTTTAAAGCCAAGCAGAGCAATTCAGTGAGAATCCGAGAGAAGCCAGATTGATTCAACCAGCTTGGTGAGGACTTTAAGCTAGAGCAGCCAAGTTGAGCCAGCTAGCCAGAGTTCAGAAAGAGCTAGATGGGGTAAGCATGTTCAGTAGTATCTGGCAAATAAAAGTTACTTTTACATATATTTCTGCATAATTCACTTATTTTATAAAGCTGTAAAAATTGTTATGATCTGAAAATGCAGGTAAAATTAAAAGAATCAGAATTATCAAGGATAGAGATATCAAAATTAAAATACTTCTGAAATATTAAGAACCTGTACTCTTGATTATTTGATGATGTGGATGTGAAATATGTAACAGCTCATGTGCTGAAAGCTTAGATCTCAATATTCAGAGGTATGAAGCATTGAAAGTACTTTAATTTAATCAATTAATAAATCTATCGAAAGATTTATAATGTGGTGGTTTTATAATATGGCAGAACAAACAATTCAGTGAGAATCAGAATAGTAAACTCATTACTTAGAGATATGGAATGGAAAGATATATATTTCTCCTCTCTCTCTCTCTCTCTCTCTCTCTCTCTCTCTCTCTCTCTCTCTCTCTCTTACTCTCTCATTCTCCTACCCTAAAATGCTATGTCTCATCACAACCCTGTAATCGTGGATGAAATAAGCTGTTATAGACTAAGTCCCCTAAAGAGCTATGAGCCCACAATAGATCAATGTTTTCTGCAAGTTTCTTGGTTGAAGGTGTTTTCACTATCAAAAATTAGTAAAAATAGCTAACTAAAATTACTTATTAAAGGATTGAAACTTCTGCTATAACAATGGTTCAATATCATATATAACTGATTTTATGTTTATTTTTAAATGGTTATCAGATAAAAACTTAATTATAAAAAGATGCTTCCATTATAACTTGTAATGGGGAATATATATGAAAATTCTTCATATCCCACATTGAAAGGCTGTTGAAATCTATCAACAAATACATTATCATTAATAACAGATGATACAGCCATTAAAAGCATTGCTTATATAAATAAACAACAATCCTGTTTCCATAATAACAGAAAATCTATCAATATAAAATAAAATATTCTTCCCAGCTTGCAGATATTATAAATAAAGTTGCTACGAAATTAGTGGAGCATGTGTCCTTGTTATATGTTGGAGCATCTTTTTGGGATATGCCCAGGAGTGGTATAGCTGGGTCCTCAACAAGTGCTCTGCCAATTTTCTGAGGAAATGCCAGACTGATTTTCAGAGTGGTATTCCTCAGTTGAGAAATCTTTATTTAGCTCTGTACTCCATTGTTAATAGGATTATTTGCTTCCCTGAAGTATAACTTCTTGAAGTTCTTAGTATACATTAGATATTAGATCTTTTCCCAATTTGTTGGTTGCCATTTTGTCCTATTGACAAAGTCCTTTGCCTTACAGAAGCTTTGCAATTTTACGAGGTCCCATTTGTTGATTCTTAATCTTAGAGCAGAAGCCACTGGTGTTCTGTTTAGGAAATATTCCCTGTGCCAATGTATTTGAGACTCTTGTCCATTTTCTTTTCTATTACTTTCAGTGTATCTGGTTTTATGTGGAGGTCCTTGATCTACTTGGATTTAAGCTTTGTACAGGGCAATAAGAGTGGATCAATTTGCATTCTTCTACATGCTGACCTCCAGTTGAACCAGCACCATTTGTTGAAAATGCTGTCTTTTATCCACTGGATGGTTTTAGCTTCTCTGTCAAAGATCACCTGACCATGGGTATGTGGGTTCATTTCTGGGTCTTCAATTTTATTCCATTGATCTACCTGCCTGTCTCTGTACCATATAGGTTTTATCACTATTGCTCTGTAGTACAGCTTGAGTTTAGGGTTGGTGATTCCCTCAGGAGTTATTTTATTGTTGAGAATAGCTTTCTCTATTCTGGGTTTGCTGTTATTCCAAATGAATTGCAAATTGCTCTTACTACCTCTATGAAGAATTGAGTAGGAATTTTGATGGGGATTGCATTGAACCCACATGTCCTTCGACAGAGGAATGGATCCAGAAAATGTGGTACATTTAACCAATGGTTTCCTACTTAGCTATCAAAAAACAATGACTTCATAAAATTCTTAGGCAGATGGATGGAACTAGAAAATATCATCCTGAATGAGCCAATCCAATCACAAAAGAACACACATGGTATGTACTCACTGAATAAGTGACTATTAGCTGAAATGCTGGGAATACCCAAGATTCAATTTACAGGCCAGATGAAGCCCAAGAAGAAGGAGGAACAAATTTTGGATGCTCCAGTCCTTCTTAGAAGGGAGAACAAATACACACAGGAAGAGATATGGAGACACAACGTGGTACAGAGATGAAGGAAAGCCATCCAAAGATTACCCCACCTGGGGATCCATCCCATATAGTCACCAAACCCGAACAACTATTGTAGAGCAAATGTTCATGCTGACAGGAGCCTGATATAGCTCTCTCCTGAGAGGCTCTGCCAAAGCCTGACAAATACAAAAGTAAATGCTCACAGCCCTTCAAATGAGAACGGTGTTCCCAATTTAGGAGTTAGAGAAATAGCTGAGGTAGCTGAGGGGGTTTGCAACCCTATAGGAAGTACAATAATATCAACCAACCAGACTCCCCAGAGCTTTCAGGGACTGAACCACCAACCAAAGAGTACACATATACCGCATATATAGTAGAGGATGTCCTTGTCAGGAATCAATGGGAGAAGATGTCCTTGGTCTTGTGAAGGCTCAATGCCCCAGTGTAGGGGAATACCAGGGCGATAAGGTGGTAGGGAGTGAGTGGGTGGGTGGGGTAGCATCTTCATGGAGGCAGGGGGTTGGAGCATGAGTTAGGGGTTTTCCGAAGGGGAAAACAGGAAGGGGATAATATTGAAATGTAGATAAAAAAATCCAATGAAAATGAAAATAAATAAATAGATAAATAAATAAATAAATAAGTAAATGATTTAAAAAATTCATCCTACTACCTCATTATTAACAGAACCCTTTGTCTCTTTCTGTATATTACAAATACATTTTGTCTCTTTCTGTACAAATAAATATAAAAAGGAAAATGATCATAGAATTATTACTAGAGAAGAACTTTTATATTCATATGTATTTTTAAATTTTTCATCATATATTTTGGACACAGAAATTTTATGGATTATATAAATAACTTTCACAATCAGAGAAAAAAATCAAAGTAGTTTAATTAAATGAAATGTCTAACATCCATTTTTAGTGGATATAGCATCACTCAATAAGTATCTATAGGCCACTATTAATTGTACCCATTTTACCATGTTCTGGGCTTGAATATGGCTCACTGCAGAATTAGCAAGACATGGCACTGAGTTCAGGTTCCAGCGACATATACATATACTAGGACATCGTGTCAGATATTTTACAAGGTGCATTACAAACGGCCGTTATCTACATGGTGCATGGAATATATCAGCGCCTCCTTGATTGAAGGAGCTAAAGGGGTTTGCAACCTGATAAGAACAACAATAAAACCATCCAGAGTTCTCAGGGACTAAACCACTACACAAAGTGTACATATGGCCAAACTTATAGTTTCAGCTGAATATGTAGCAGAGGATGGCCTTGTTGAGCACCAATGGGAAGAGAAGCCTTTGGGCCTGCCAAAACTGGACCCCTCCTCACCACACAGTATAGGGGACTGTCAGGGTGGGGAAGCAGGAAGGATTGGGTGGTTGGGAGGGGGAACAACCTCCTAGAAGAAGGGGGAGAGGGTATGGGATAAGGGGCTATGTATGGGAAACTGAGAAAGCGGATAACATTTGAAATGTGAATAAAAAATATACAATAAAAATACCCAATTAAAAAAATAATTGCCTCCTTGTTTGGTAACATATAAAATAGGTGCTTTAAGAAAGATACATTTTTTCTAATTTCTTTTTAAGCAAAATATTGCTTGTAACCAAATTATGAATATATAAAAGCCTTAGGACATAAAATCCTTCTGAAAATTATTGTATGCATACTGGTTTCCAAATAGTCCTATAAATTTTAGACACATATAAGCTGAACTAGATTAAGTATAGTTGTTTTATTTCATAATTGTCTATAAGCCTTTGTGGCTTCCATTCAATATCCATAGACATGAAACAATAATACTCATTGTAACCATTCCGAAAGCACAAGACACATATTGGTACACCCCAAGATGTACACATAACACTATATATTTAAAATTTTTTAAATGCATCTTGCTTATTTGATGACTTTCACTATTATTATGTAACTTAATCTGTTTACCTGCTACATAAGAAACATCAATATTAGGGTTCTATTCAGGATATCTCATTATAAGTGTACATTTTAACATATGAAGCTGAATATTTTGAAAGATATTTACATCATTTCTATTTATTCTCTGTCACAGTGTATGTTGAGCAACAGGTATATGTATCCATATAGAATTTACTTTTTATCTAGAAATAAAATTTAAGGTTCTGTTTTATTGGCCCAGATGTGGGACCTAAAATTTAAGGCAATATGCCAGGAAGATGTTCATCATACTAAAGACTTCTTAACATCTAGGTAAAAACTACAATAATTCTATGAACTTAAAACTGTAAGACACTGATTAAATCTGAAATATATACACATAAATGGAAATATATACTTTGTTCATAGATTCGAACAGTCATTAAAATGTGTGCATAACACAAAGCAAGGTATAATGCAGTGCCTTGTAAAATACCCTTGCAATTTTAATTTTTCATAGTAAAAGAGAAAATGATTCTGAGGAAGGCACAAAATAACTGAATTTACATTTATCCCAAATAGCTAAGACAATATGGAAGGCTATAAAACTGGATGGAGCATCTCAGTCAACATTTAGACATCTGCTATAAGTCTTCAAAATAGTAAAATATAGGAATAAAACAGACACATAGACCAATGGAAAAATTTAATCTATACATTTACACACTATTTTTGTTAATGCTATCAAAGCACATACTGGATAAATGACAATTTTGTTAATACATGCTGTTGAGCAGGGAATAGAGAGGCAAAGATTAAAACAGAGACTGAAGGAACACCCATTCAGAGCCTGCCCCACATGTGGCCCATGAATATACAGCCACCCAATTAGACAAGATGGATGAAGCAAAGAAGTGCAGGCCGACAGGAGCCGGATGTAGATCGCTCCTGAGAGACACAGCCAGAATACAGCAAATACAGAGGCGAATGCCAGGAGCAAACCACTGAACTAAGAATAGGACCCCCATTGAAGGAATCAGAGAAAGAACTGGAAGAGCTTGAAGGGGCTCAAGACCCCTTATGAACAACAATGCCAAGCAACCAGAGCTTCCAGGGACTAAGCCATTACCTAAAGACTATACATGGACTGACCCTGGACTCTGACCTCATAGGTAGCAATGAATATCCTAGTAAGAGCACCAGTGGAAGGGGAAGCGCTGGGTCCTGCTAAGACTGAACCACCAGTGAACTAGACTGTTGGGGGGAGGGCGGCAATGGGGGGAGGGTGGGGAGCGGAACACCCATAAGGAAGGGAGGGGGAGGGGATGTTTGCCCGAAACCAGGAAAGGAATAACACTCGAAATGTATATAAAAATACTCAAGTTAATAAAAAGTAAAATAAAATAAATAGACAGATAGAAATGGTCAAAAAAAAAAAAAAGAAAAAGAAATTACATTCTGCATATTAGATCCTAAGGCACAGGTCTGTGTGTCATGCATCCATGTGTTTGTATGATGGTAGTGAAAGATCCAAAAGCTATAATCATACTGAGAAAATACTCCTGAGCTGTTTTTCAAGACATATTTATGTTCTATATATAAATCAGAATTTAATAATGACTATATTCTTCTTCAACTCCAGATTTGTGCACACTGATCTTTTCCAGTGTAATGTTCATATTATTCTTTGCTCAATTGACTGCCAGCAAATGCTTCTTAGTCCTCGGTTAGAGATCAAATATTCCTAAAAATATCCCCAGGTATGATTGTTTAGAAAACCAAATATGTTTATAAATATGTGCTGTTTAAAATGAAGACTGTAGGAATCTTCTGAAATCTGACTTTCTACCTGGGAACCTGGAGTTGTAGAAATGCCCAATATAACTCTTTCAGATCTCCTAAGTCTATTTAAGAGTTGCAAAGTTGAAAAGAATTAATGGTAGTAAAATATTGCTCATTATAGTTATTCCTACTAATATAGTGGTAGCATTTACTTATCCATTGTCCAAACTCCTAGAAAAGGAAGTGTGACTGTAGCACATAGGGGTTCATTTAGGTTATGGCTTTGAGCCATGGTGCTGCTTCTTATCCCCTGGCATAATAACCAGGATGAACCATCTCTACTGTCAGCCACTTGAGCTTTTAGTTGCACTGCTTCTCATTGAATTTAAAGAAACAAACACCATTACTCCCTATTTACTTCTCTATCTTTGATGGGAGGGCTATCTATTTTAAAAGTAGAAAAATAAAACAAGCATATAGTTTGAAAATTACCTAAGGAACCAGAATAAATATTCTAAACATTCATGGTTGAAATCTCAGAGTAAGAAAGTTTAGTTGGGTAAATAATAACCTTGTATTTCCCAAATTTAATAGAAGGCCTTAGTTAAAAAAAACATAAATAAGTTGATGAAATTTAAAAATGAAAATTTCACATCAACTCATATCTAAGCACAATGTATTCCAACTGTCCAAAACCTTGAAATGACAGTGTAAACATAAATGATCACAAGTAAGTGATCACCAGCATTATGATACCCGGACCCTTGATCACAGTCATTGGAGTCAGTCATGGTATGGTGAAAAAACTATCCTGGAATGAAAACAGAGAAGGTAAATCAGCAGAAAATACAATAAAACTGTGACATAGAGATACAAACCCTAGGTCTCAAATAGAAGACATAGTAACTCTAAGCATTTCCACAGAGGAAACACTAGGTAAGTAAAGAAACAGCAGTTAGAGAATGACAAAAAACCTAAGGGTCCAGCAAGCCAGCAAAATACCATGTGTGTTAGTTTTTCATGTGCATGGAAAATTCATTAGAACAGTTTTGAAGAAACTGAAAAACCTGTACTGCTGGTGAGAATGTAAACTGATGTAGACCTAAATGGATACAAGCTTTCCAGTTTCTCAAAATAATTAAAAAGAGAGTTTGCATGTTATCCACCATTTACCTTGTAGCATGTATCAAGAAAAGATGTAACAGGTGTTAATGCATATGTTAATTCTGTTTTACACTAGCATTATTTATACCAGCAATGGTAGAAGTGTAAAATATCTCATTGTAGAGAGAGATGGATGCATTAGCAATACATGGTATATATTTGAAATAAAAACATACAAGGACAGGAAATTATATCAAATAAACATACATTAACTTCAAAAGTATTAAGTGGTATAAGCTAGTCACAAAAGAACAAATACTGTAGAACTGGAAGAGCTTGAAGGGGCTTGAGACCCCATATGTACAACAATGCCAAGCCACCAGAGCTTCCAGGGACTAAGCCACTACCTAAAGACTATACATGGACTGACCCTGGACTCTGACCTCATAGGTAGCAATGAATAGCCTAGTAAGAGCACCAGTGGAAGGGAAGCCCTGGGTCCTGCTAGACTGAACCCCAGTGAACTAGACTGTCGGGGGGGGGCGGCAATGGGGAGGGTGGGAGGAACACCCATAAGGAAGGGGGGGAGGGAAGGGGATGTTTGTCCGGAAAGCAGGAAAGGGAATAACACTCAAAATGTATGTAAGAAATATTCAAGTTAATAAAAAAAAAAAAAAAAAGGAAACAAAAAAAAAAATACTGTATAACTATAGTAACATACTTAAGATAGGCAAATTTATGAGACAGCAGGAATTGTAAGAGAAAGAAACAGACTGCTTATTTAATAACATTTTTAAATCTTGAAAAGCTGGAAATTTTATGGAGATCAATACATTCATGGTTGTACAGTAATGTGAATCCCTACATACATATGTATATACATAGACCTATAACATGTTATATATTTAAAACAATAAATAGTAATGTCATGCTATCAATCTACTTGTCAACTTACATGTCTACTTACATGTTGCATTTTAAATTGAAATATAAATGTTTATGAAATAATTATAAAATATGTTTTATATTGATCAAAATATAGAAAGGATGTTTGATATTTTCAAAATTTAATTATATATTAAATTTTCCAAAATAAAGTTTCAAAAAGTTGTTAAAATAAAAACATATCATCATTTGTGGATGATATGACATTATACCTAAGTGACCCCAAAATTCCACCAGAAAATCATACAGTTGATAAACAACTTTAGCAAAGAGGCTGGGTATAAAATTCACTCAAACAAATCAGTAACCTTCCTCTGTTCAAAGGATAAACAGACTGAAAATGAAATTAAGCAAATGATACACTTCACAATAATCAGAAATAATACATAATATCTTGGTGTGACTTGAACCAAGCAAGTCAAAGATCTGAATGACAAGAACTTCAAGTATTTAAGTATTTGAAGAAAGATGGAAAAACTCCAATGCTCATGGATCAGCAGGATTAACATAGTAAAAATGGCCATCCTACCAAAATAAATCTACAGATTAAATCAAACCCCATTAAAATTCCAACTCAATTCTTCAAAGACATTGAATGAGCAATTCTCAATTTCATATGGAAAAACAAAACACTCAGGATAGCAAAACAAACCTTAACAATAAAAGAACTTCTGGGGAATCAGCATCTTGGATCTCAAGCGATACTATAAAGCAATTGTGATTAAAAAAAAAGAGGAAGAAAGAAAGAAAAACAAAAACAAAAGCAAAAACAAAAAAAAAAAACAAAAAACCACATGGTATTTGTGCAGAGACATGTAGGTAGATCAGTAGAATAGAATAGAATTAAAACACTTCATCTTTGACAAAGAAGACAAAACCATTCAGCAAACGAAGACAGCATATTCAACAAATGATGCTGGTTCAAGTAGCAGTTGCCATGTAGAAGAATGCAGATTGCTCCATTCTTATCACCTTGTACAAAGTTCAAGTCCAAGTTCATCATGGACCTCAATATAAAACCAGATACACTGAATCTAATAGAAGAGAATGTGGGAAAGAGCCTCAAACACATAGGTACAGGGTAAAATTTCCTGTACAGAACACTGATAGCTCAGACTCTAAGATCAACTGTTGACAAATGGGATCTCAAAAAATTGAAAAACTTCTGAAGAGCAAAGGATGCTGTCAATAGGATAAATCAGTCACCTATAGAATGGGAAAATATTACCAATCCTGTATATGATAAAAGGCTAATATCTAATCTATACAAAGAACTCAAGGAGTTAGACTCCAAATAACCCTATTAAAAATGGGGTACAGAGCTAAACAATGAATTCTCAACTGAGGAATCTTAAATAGCCAAGAAACACCTAAAGAAATGTTCATCATCTTATTCATCAGAGAAATGCACATCAAAATGATCCTGAGATTCTACCTCAAACCAGTCAGAATGGCTAAGATGAAAAATGGCTTTGTGACAGCAGATGCTGACAAGGATGTGGAGAAAGAGGAACACTCTTTCATTGCTTGTGGGACTGCAAACTGGTAAAGACACTCTGGAAATTTGTATGGCAGATCCACAGAAAATTGGAAAGAGTTCTTTTTAAGGACCCAGCTATACCACTTCTGGAGAAATATCCAAAAGATGCTCCAATATATACCAAGGAAACATTCTCCTCTTGTTCATAGCAAACTTATTTATAATAGCCAGAAGGTAGAAATACCCAATATGCCCCTAAATGGAAAAATGGATACAGAAAACATGGTGCTTTTTGACAATGAAGTATTATTCAGTTATTAAAAACAGTTACTTCATGAAATTCATAGGCAAATGCATGGAACTAGAAAATGTCATTTTTAGTGAGGTAACTCATTCACAAAGGAACACACATGGCATGCACTCACTGATTAGTGGATATTAGCTCAAAAACTCAGGATACCCATGATACAATTCAGACCATATGAAGCTCAAGATTTACAGAGCCTAAAGTGTGGATGTTTCAGTCCTACTTAGAAGGTAGGACAAAGTAATCATTGTGGGTAGAGGAAGGGAGGGGTCTGGGAAGGAGAAGGGAGAAGTGAAAAAAGGAGGTACACGATCAGGTATGGAAAAGGACAGGAGAGAAGCACAGAGGGTCTGGAAATTGAATAAAATTTTGTAGCAGTGGGGAATGGGGATGTGTTGGTGGCTACTAGAAAGTCCCAGATATCAGGGATCGAAGAGTTTTCCAGGACCCAACGGGAATGTCACTAGCCAAAATACCCAACAAAGAGGAGATAGAATCTGCAGAGACCATATCCAGAGGTTAGGCATGGCTCCTACTTGAGGGGTAGGTTAATCCATCTCAAAAATTTTAACCCAGAATTGTTTCTGTCTAAATGAAATTCAGGGATAAAGACTAGAGCAGAGACTGAAGGTGAGGCCATCCAGAAACTGCACCACCTAGGGATCTATCCCATCTGCAGACACCAAATCCGGACACTTGATGATGCCAAGAAGTGCTTGCAAGCAAGAGCCTGGTATATCTGTTTCCTCAGAGGCTCTGCCAGTGCCTGACCAACACAGATGCAGATGCTTGTAGCCAATCATGGAATCCCATGGAAGAGTTAGGGGAAAGACTAAAGAAGTTTAAGGGATGGTAATCCCATAGGAATAACAACAATATCAACTAACTGGACTCCTCAGACCTCCCAGGAACTAAACCACCAACCACGGAGGGACCCATGGTTTCAGTTATATATGTAGCAGTGGTTTGCCTTATCTGGCATCAATGGTAGGGGAGGCCCCTTGTCCTGTGGAGGCTCGATGACCCAAGGTAGGTGAATGCTAGGGTGAAGAAAATGAGGAACTAAATTTCAAATTATTGAATATCACAAAATAAGTGTATTAATCATAGTATCTTTAAAGGCTGTTCCACTAATTAAATTTGCTTGTAATAAAGGGAAACTTACAAAAAAGAAAGAATTCAGAGTTACAAAATGAAATATGAAAAACTGAGAAAAAACACTGGAGTAAAATACACGACTATTTAAAAAATATTGAAATGCCTTCAAAACTATTGAAATTGTTTTTCTATTAATATTTAAAACAGTGACAGTATCCTTATACAATGTAACATACTAAACTTGTTAATAATGAATCATATTTATCAATATTTGAAACATAAATGTTTTCAATCAATACCACAGTTGTTTTTATCGATCCACATATCAATGAACATCCATTACATTTGTTCAATGGTTTAAAATTTCTTTGTAAAATATGTGTCATCACATTGATTTTTCTGTTTTTATTGAAAAATAGTACAGAAAAATGATCCCAAAAAGCACATTTTTCACATCTATTATTAAGGAACCCTACCATAAGGTCTAAATTTGCAAACTCTTCTTCACAGAATTGTTATGACTTACAGGAACACTTCTCTGATCTATAAGTATTCATCATTTTCCAGAACAACAGTGTTTATAAGAAATTTACATTTACTTTTTGATAATAGACTAAGAGGCTATATAACCGCTATGATAAGAGTTAAAAATCAGGTTTGAATTTGCCATTTGGTATAGAAAAGACATGTGTATCTTGAATACTCTACATGAGAAAAGGAGAATTGACTAAATTCATGTTCTTTTATGGAGGTTCAAGGATCTTCATTTGTCCTTTTGCTATCGTGAGTGTCAGTTTATAGATCCTGGCATGCAGTCTGCACCATAGAAGAAAGGGCAACCGCGGTGCAGCTGCCGTTCAGGACAGCTATGGTTTCATAAGGTGAGGAAGGTAATGTTCAGTCCTTCAGTCTCTGCCATACAAATATGGGCTTGGCAAATCCATTTCATACGAGTAAGGACAGTCCTGGCTGAACAGAGCTAATTTTTTGGCAAGAAGTCAGTCCATGCTGGGCAGATGGCAGTCCTGTGGAATGACATCAGTGCATTCCAGGACCAGATATGTAAAAATTTCCTATAAAAAATTCGTATGACAAGATACGAATCCCAGTGTGTGTGTGTGTGTGTGTGTGTGTGTGTGTGTGTGTGTGTGTGTGTGTGTAAATAATCACCATGTAGCAAATGAAATACTCATGATATAAATTTAACAATCTGTAGTATCATTTTGAGCTGCACTGTTCACATGAGACTGCAACTGAAGGGTTTTTTTTAAGCTTTCTACTAGAAAATTTGTTTATCCATTGATTAGTGGACTGTAATCTCTACTTCAAACAAGTCTTTAGGGAATTCAGGAATAGAGTACAAATGTTCATTCCCCTTTATAAAAGAATCTTAATGAATATAAGTTTGTTATAAATTAGCCAACAGATTGTTTTCCAATAAAGAATACAATGATAATATAGACTCACATTAAGAAACATAACAAGACACACTCCTTTCAACTAAGAAATGAGGAAGCAATAATTATACCTCCCCCATGTTCAACTTTACTCTCTATTATATATTGTCACTTACTGTTATATATATATATATATATATATATATATATATATATATTGAGTACAGTGTGAATAAAAAATCAAATGGAGTTGTGCCCTTTGCTCTTTAAAAAAGGTATTTGTAATAATGTAAATGGGTAAAAAAGATAGTTACCGAAGATAAAAATTTTTGTATTTAATCTGCTTTGTAAATTAATGCCACAGTTGCATTCCCTGTTACGAATACAATAAAGCTCTTTTCTAGTTTCTGTCTTATTTCTAGAAGCTCTTTCTTTTTGTCCTGTTTTTCTCCAAAGCTTAAATCTTATGATCAGACTTTATATTTTCCTTTGTTTCACAATCTCTGTTTGTCTCTCTGTCTCTGTATCTCTGTCTCTGACTCTGTCTTCCTCTCTCTCTCTCTGTCTCCAAATTTCTCCTCCTTTCCTCATTCCATTTCCATGATTTAATAACTTCATAATGATGAAAAATATTCTAATTTGAAAGGAAATAATCATTAAATTTAGATAAATTAAATTAATTTCCTTTTGATGGTTAACTCCTTTTCTAACTAACTTACATTTCAAATGTTGTCCTCCTTCTTGGTTTCCCCTCTGCACCTCCTCCCTCCCCCCCTACTCTTTGCCTCTAAGTGGATGCTCATCAACCTTCACACCTTCTCCTGCCTTACCAGTCTACCATCCTTTCTGGGGCAACAGGCCTTCACGGGACCAAGCTCCTCCCCGACCCTTGATGCTAAGTAAGGCAGTCCTCTGCTTCATATATAGCAAAAGCCATGGACCCAGACATGTAAACTTTGGGAGCTCTGTGGGGTCTAGTTAGTTAATGTTGCTGTTCTTTCTATGGGGTTGCAATCCCCTGGCAGAAACTCTCAAAGGACAGCCATACCAGGCTCCTGTCTACAAGCAATTCCTGGCGTCAGCAATTGTATAGGGGTTTGGTGTCTGCAGATGGGATGGATCCCAAGGTGGGGCAGTCTCTAGATGGCTTTTCCTTCAGACTCTGTTCCATTTTTTTCTCCATCTGTTTCCTTAAGACAGGAACAATTCTTGGTTAAAAATTTTGAGATGGGTGGGTGGCTCCATCCTTCTACTTGGGGTATGTCTACTAAAGGTAGTCTCTTCAAGTTTGTCTCCCATCTGTTGAATATTTTGGCTAATGTCATCTTCATTGGCTCCTGCAAGCCTCTCGTATAACTTGTATCTGGAACTTTCTAGTTGTCCCTCCACCCTACTTCCACTACTACTTATTTCTCTTCATTTTCCTGGCCTCTGGACTTTTCTCCTCTCCTTATCATACCTGGTCATGCCTCCCCTTTTATCTAACCCCATCTCCTCTCCCACTCAAGTTTCCTTCCCTCAGCCTTCTATAAATATTTTGTTTCCCCTTCTAAGTGGGTATTCTGAGCTTTTAGGCTAATATTGACTTATCAGTGAGTATATACCATGTAAGTGCTTTTGGATCTGGGTTACCCCACCCAGGATGATATTTTCTAGTTCCATCAATTTGCCTGCAAAACTCATTCCTAATAGCTGGATAGCACTCCATTGTTTAAATGTACTACATTTTCCATATCCATTCTTCTGTTAAGGGACATCTGTGATTTTTCCAGCTCCTGTCTATTATAAATAAGGCTGCTACGAAGATCTTGGTACATGTTTTCTCGTTATATGTTGAAGTATCTTTTGAATATATGCCCAGTAGTGATATGCAGGGGTCTAGCCTCGACATGAATATGAAAATACATCAGTTGGGGAAGCTGGCAGGGTTGTCCATTAGCGATTTCTGAACTTGGAAGTCAGAATGCCCATATGGACTTGACTCAGTCCCAGTCTTTTATTTAAATCATACAAGGAAGTTGGGTTACAAAGTTCATAGGGGATAGGTAAATGGTTCTCTATTTTTTTGTGTTAACATTTTCTTGTGATACAGAGTAGTATAGATTTAGCAATACAGAAAAGGGGAACTATATAATCTCAAATATAAATACTTTACAGTAAGCAAGCTTATATATATATATATATATATATATATATATATATATATATATGGTCGGTGGTAGCAGTATTGTGGTTACAAAGTCCGTATCTTTCAGACATGTCTGAGACAGTATGGTTTCATAAAATAGCAAGAATAAGGTCATACTGCTGACCCTGAAATCTTGGTAATTTTTTGGACCCCATCTGTCTGTCTACAGGAATATCATCAGTTAATCTATGTGGAGAATTCTGAGCGGGCTGACACCATTTTCCCCGAACCCAAGGTACCCATTGCTGACTTTCTGAAAAATGTCTGTATATTATCCCAGTCTCAGTTTTATGAAAAAAAAATGTTTTGATTTTAGTACATAGAATTGAGACTAAAACTGGGGAAACAGCTACACATTTACTCATCTGCCCAAGGCTCTAGGTTACTTTCATTTCCACCTCGAGCTAGTGACCTTAACATATATTTCTCTTGAATTCATGAATAGCTTTCACTAATGTTATTGGTAACATCTAGTTTCAGGATATCAAGCAGTCTCCTACTAGGTCTTGCCAAGTCTCCAAATACTGTTTTAATCAAGGAAGGAGGAAAGAGAAGGAAGAGTGAATAGATAAGAAGAATGATAAGTAGTAAGAATTATTGCAGAAATGACATCAGGAGGAGCTTTGGCCAAAGACGCAGCCCTTAGGGCCCTCAGTATAGGTATTCCGGGGCCCAGAAGAAGTCATAGCCTCTGAAGTGTGGTACCCTCAGCAGATTTTTCTTCCTTATCATCAGGCGTTCCAGACATCCGAGCTTAGTTGGGGGGGGTATAGCTGGATCTTCAGATAGAACTATTTCCAACTTTTTGAGGAACTGCCAGTTTGTTTTCCAAAGTGGTTTAGGAACTTACAATCCCACCAGGAACGGAGAAGTGTTCCTTCTTCTCTCCATCCCTGCCAGCATCTGCGTTTTTTATCTTAGCCATTCTAATTGTTGTTAGGTGGAATCTCAGGTTTGTTTTGAATTTCATTTCCCTTATGACGAAGGATGTTGAACGTTTATTTCTTTAGGTTCTTCCTGGCCATTCAAGATTCCTCGGTTGAGAATTCATTATTTAGCTCTGTACCCCATTTTTTATTTATTGCTTTTATTGTTTTTATAGTCCAGTCATTATCTCCTTCCCAGTCTGCCTTTCAACAGTTTCTCATCCCATTTCTTCTACCCCTTTCTCCATGAGGATGTCCTCACACCACCAAACCAACCTTCCAGTCAGGCTTCCTCACTCCCTGGGGCCTCAAGTCTCTGGAAGATTAGGTGCCTTTTCTCTGATTGAGGCCAGGCAGTTCTCTGGTTATATATACCAGGGGGCCTCATACCAGCTAATGTATGCTGCCTGTTTGGTGGCTCATTGTCTGAGAGATTTCAGGGGTTCCAGTTATTTGAGACTGCTTGTTTCCCCATGAGGTTCTTCTCTTCTTCAACTTCTTCCAGTATCCCATTTTAAAAATGACCTTTAATCTGTTTTTTCACAATCCAGTCATTATCACTCTCCCTGTCTGCTCGCAGGCAGTTCCTTATCCCATGTCACCTCTCACCTCTCCAACAAGCTGTCCTACTGAACCACATCTCATCATCCCTCAGCCAGACCTCTCCACTCCCTAGGGCCTCAAATCTCTTTAGGATTAGGTGCCTCTTCTCTCACTGAGGCCAGACCAGGCAGTCCTCTGCTGTATATTTGTTGGGGGTCTCATATCAGCTAGTGTATGCTATCTGGTTGGTGGCTCAGTGACTGAGAGATCTTCAGGGGTGGGGTGGGTTCAGGTTAGTTGAGACTGCTGATCTTCTTATGAGGCTGCCCTTCTCAGTTTCTTCCAGCTTTTCCATAATTCAACCACAGGGGTCCCTTGCTTCTATCCATTGGTAGGGTATAAGTATCTGCACTTGACTTCAGCTGCTCGTTGGATCTCTCACAGGCAGCCATGCTAGGCTCTTGTCTACATGCACATAATAGTACCAGTAATAAGGTCAGATCTTGGAGTCTTTCCTTGAGCTGGCAACAGGAAAATAGGGGCACTCAATGCTGTGGTCCAGACACTGCCCTGATCTGAAGGGACCTGGTCAAACAGCTCTCTGCATCCAAATTCCGTGGGAGGGAGAGCTAGACCTTCAGAAGGGCAGACACGCCTGGGAAGCCAGAGGAGATTACTCTCTGCCCACATTTCTGACTCTAGAGGAAAACATCTACTGCCATTTGGGGCCCCTGTGCAGAGGGTCCAGAGCAAAGGCATGGCAGACCATTCTGGTTGCTGCCCTCACGGAGAACTGATACCAGGTTCTGAGAAGCATCTCCAGGTTTGAGACCAGAGGTAAGACCAACTTTTCTGCTCCAAGTGACCTGCCTGGTGGACTCAGGACCCACAGTCACAGGAAAAGCTGAAGACCAGTAGACAGGAAAGACTACACGCCCGAAAACAGAATACTCTGTTACTATAACTGGCTGAAAGAAAACAGGAAAACAGGTCTACAGCACTCCTGACACACAGGCCTATAGGATGGTATAGCCACTGTCAGAAATAGCAGAACAAAGTAACACCAGAGACAATCTGATGGCAAGAGGCAAGTGCAGGAACCCAAGCAACAGAAACCAAGACTACATGGTATCATCGGAGCCCAATTCTCCCACCAAAGCAAACATTGAATACCAAACACACCAGAAAAGCAAGATCTAGATTTAAAATCACATTTGATCATGATGATGGAGGACTTCAAGAAAGACATAAAGAACCCCCTTAGAGAAATGCAGGAAAACACAAATAAATAAGCAGAAGCCTATAGAGAGGAAACACAAAAATCCCTGAAAGAATTATAGGAAAACACAGTCAAACAGGTGAAGGAATTAAAAATGGAAATATAAGCAATAAAGGAAGCACAAAGGGAGACAACCCTGGATGTAGAAAACCAAAGGAAGAGAAAGGAGCCATAGATAGAAGCATCACCAACAGAATACAAGAGTAGAAGAGAGAATCTCAGGAGCAGAAGATTCCATAGAAATCATCTGCACTACTGTCAAAGATAATGTACAACAGAAAGAGCTACTGGCCCAAAACATTCAGAAAATCCAGGAAACAATGAGAAGATCAAACCTAAGGATAATAGGTATAGAAGAGAGTGAAGACTCCCAGCTCAAAGGACCAGTAAATATCTTCAACAAGTTCTACAGAACACCAAATAGATTGGACCAGAAAAGAAAGTCCTCCCATCACATAATAGTCAAAACGCAAAATGCACAAAATAAAGAAAGAATATTAAAAGCAGTAAGGGAAAAAGATCAAGTAACATATAAAGGCAGACCTATCAGAATTACACCAGACTTCTCACCAGAGAATATGAAACCCAGAAGATCCTGGACAGATGTCATACAGACCGTAAGAGAACATAAACGCCATCCCAGGTTACTGTATCCAGCAAAACTCTCAATTAACATAGGTGGAGAAACCAAGATATTCCATGACAAAACCAAATTTACACAATATCTTTCTACAAATCCAGCCATACAGAGGACAGTAAATGGTAAAGTCCAAGACAAGGAGGCAAGCTACACCCTAGAAAAAGCAAGAATCTAATCATTTTGCAACAAAACAAAGAGAAGACAAGCACAAACATAATCTCACATTCAAACACGAATATAAGAGGAAGCAATAATCACTATTCTTTAATATCTCTCAATATCAATGGTCTCAACTCCTCAATAAAAAGACATAGATTAACAAACTGGATACGGAATGAGGACCCTGCATTCTGCTGCCTACAGGAAACACACCACAGAGACAAAGACACAGACTACCTCAGAGTGAAAGGCTGGAAAACAACTTTCCAAGCAAATGGTCTGAAGAAGCAAGGTGGAGTAGCCATTCTAATATCAAATAAAATCAATTTTCAACTAAAAGTCATCAAAAAAGATAAGGAAGGACACTTCATATTCATCAAAGGAAAAATCCACCAAGATGAACTCTCAAACCTAAATATCTGTGCTCCAAATACAAGGGCACCTACATACATAAAAGAAACCTTACTAAAGCTCAAAGCACACATTGCACCTCACACATTAATAGTAGGAAATTTCAACACCCCACTCTCATCAGTGGACAGGTCATGCAAACAGAAATTAAACAGAGACATAGGCAGACTAAGAGAAGTCATGAACCAAATGGACTTAACAGATATTTATAGAACATTCTATCCTAAAACAAAAGGATATACCTTCTTCTCATCACCTCATGGTACTTTCTCCAAAATTGACCATATAATCGGTCATAAAACAGGGCTCAACAGATACAGAAAGATAGAAATAATCCACCACGGTCTAAAGCTGGTCTTCAATAACAGTAAGGAAAGAATGCCCACATATACGTGGAAATTGAACAATGCTCTACTCAATGATAACCTTGTCAAGGAAGAGTTAAAGAAATAAATGAAAGACTTCTTAGATTTGATGAAAATGAAGGTACAACATACCCAAACTTATGGGACACAATGAAAGCCGTGCTAAGAGGAAAACTCATAGAACTCATCTAAATGCAGAAAGAAACAGGAGAGAGCATATATCAGCAGCTTGATGACACACCTAAAAGCTCTAGAACAAAAAGAAGCAAACACACCCAAGAGGAGTAGAAGGCAGTAAATAATCAAACTCAGAGCTGAAATCAACCAAGTAGAAAAAAAAGGGACTATACAAAGAATCAACAGAACTGAAAACTGGTTCTTTGAGAAAATCAAAAAGATACATAAACCCTTAACCAGAGTAACCAGAGGACACAGAAAGTCTGTCTAAATTTAAAAAATTAGAAATGAAAAAGGAGACATAACAACAGAGCCAGAGGATATTCAAAAAATCATCAGATCCTACTACAAAAGCCTATATTCAACAAAACTTGAAAATCTGGAGGAAATGGACAATTGCCTAGACAGATACCAGGTACCAAAATTAAATCAGAAAAAAAATAAACCATTTAAACAACCCCATAACTCCTAACGATATAGAAGTAGTCATTAAAAGTCTCCCAACCAAAAAGAGCCCAGGTCCAGATGGGATCAGTACAGAATTGTATCAGGCTTTCATTAGAAGACCTCATATCAATATTATCCAAACTATTTCACAAAATTGAAACAGATGGACCGCTGCCGAATTCCTTCTATGAAGCCACAATTACTCTCATACCTAAACCACACAACATCCAACAAAGAAGTGGAACTTCAGAACAATTTCCCTTATGAATTTCGATGCAAAGATACTCAATAAAATTCTTGTAAACTCTGTCCAAGAGTACATCAAAACAATCATCCATCATGATCAAGTAGACTTCATCCCAGGCATGCAGGGATGGTTTAATATATGGAAAACCATCAACGTTCTCCACTGTATAAACAAACTGAAAGATAAAAACAACATGATCATTTCATTAGATGCTGAGAAAGCATTTGACAAAATTCAACACCCCTTCATGATAAAAGTCCTGGAAAGAACAGGAATTATAGGTCCATACATAAACATAGTTAAATCCATATATAGCAAACAAGTAGCTAATATTAAACTAAATGGAGAGAAACTTGAAGCAATCCCACTAAAATTAGGGACTAGACAAGGCTGCCTACTCTCTTCCTACTTATTCAATATAGTTCTTGATGTTCTAGTCAGAGCAATCAGACAACAAAAGGAGATCAAAGGGGTACAGTTTGGAAAGGAAGAAATCACAATATCACTATTTGTAGACAATATGATTGTATATGTAGGTGATCCCTAAAGTTCCACCAGAGGACTACTAAACCTGATAAACACCTTCAGCAAAGTGGCTGGGTATAAAATTAGCTCAAACAAATCAGTAGCCTTCCTGTACACAAAAGAGAAACAAACCGAGAAAGAAATTAGGGAAATGACACCCTTCATAATAGTCCCAAATAATATAAAATAACTCGGTTTGACTTTAACCAAGTAAGTAAAATATCTGTATGATAAGAACTTCAAGCCTCTGAAGAAATAAATTGAATAAGATCTCAGAAGATGGAAGGATCTCCCATGCTCATGGATTGGCAGGATTAATATAGTCAAAATGGCCATTTTAGCAAAAGCGGTCTACAGATTCAATGCAATCCCCATCAACATTCCAACACAATTTTCCATAGAGGTAGATAGAACAATTTGCAAATTCATCTGGAATAACAAAAAACCCAGGATAGCTAAAACTATCCTCAACAATAAAAAGACTTCAGGGGGTATCACTATCCCTGAACTCAAGCAGTATTACAGAGCAATAGTGATAAAAACTGTATGGTATTTATAAAGAGATGGGCACATAGGTCAATGGAATAGAATTGACGACCCAGAAATGAACCCACACACCTATGGACACTTGATTTTTGACAAAGGAGCCAAAACCATCCAATGGAAAAAAGATAGAATCTTCAGCAAATGGTGGTGGTTCAACTGGAGGTCAGTATGTAGAAGAATGCAGATCGATCCATTCTTAAACCCTGTACAAAGCTTAAGTCCAAGTGGATCAAGGGCTTCCAGGGACTAAGCCACTACCCAAGGCTATACATGGGCTGACCCTGGGCTCCCACTTCATAGGTAGCAATGAATAGCCTAGTAAGAGCACCAGTGGAAGGCGAAGCCCTTGGTTCTGCCAAGGCTGAACCCCTAGTGAACATGATTGTTGGGGGGAGGGCAGTAGTGGGCGGAGGATGGAGATGGGAACACCTATATAGAAGGGCAGGGGCAGGGGTTAGGTGGATTTTGGCCTGGAAACCAGGAAAGGGAATAACAATTGAAATGTAAATAAGAAATATCTAAGTTAATATAGATGGAGTAAAAATATAATTAATTATAAATTTCAATTAAGAAACAGAAATATGTTTACAGAATAGTATCCCCCAAATGAATGGAATTCATTTATTCATTCATAATAATGTGAATTAGTAAATAGTAGAACATTTAAACAGTAGATTAACATGTAGAAATGAACATGAGAAAAACCATACATAACTAACAGCATGAGTTAATATCACAGTGTCTTAAAAAACATGCTGCTCCATAGCAATGTGTATTTGATTGCTTGACTTTCATGTGTTTAACGGGTAAAAGACAACATTAACAATAAATACAATGTTTATTTTAAAGAGCTGTTGCTCCAAAAGGCCATAACAGACATCTAATTTTCTAAACATCA